>NW_024062606.1:3677599-3855360 GCF_006381635.1 Hibiscus syriacus
GTTATACATTACTGGTTCTTTCTGACAGAGGTATTACATTCTTTTCTCCACTCTAACTAAACTTTTATACTTATATTTGATTCAACTTTTTGTGGCATTGTGCTACACCTCCTCTATCTCCTCTATTGCCATCTTATCTATTCATGAATCATAATTCAACGAACTAATTTCACCATCCTTCAAATATATAGCCTTTTCATCGAAGCGTGTTGCTGTGAGCTCCCTCTTGGCTGTTGGTGCTGTTCATCACCACCTGGTAAAAAATCTTGAGCGTACACGAGTTGGATTAATAGTTGAGTCTGCAGAACCACGTGAAGTGCACCATTCTGCACGCTAGTTGGATTTGGTGCAGATGCTATATGCCCATACTTGGCCATAGAGGCCATTTGGAGATTGCAAGTAGATGGGAAGATTCCTCCAAAATCTAGTGGTGAGTTCCTCTCAAAGGAAGGGCTGGTGAAGAAGTATTTCAAGGCAAGCAACTATGGAATGATGAAGGTTCTTGCCAAGATGGGGATATCTACTTTGGCCTCATACAAGGGTGCTCAGATCTTTGAAGCGTTGGGGCTTTCTCAGAAGTAATTGAAAAGGTTTTGCAGGAACTCCTAGCAGAGTTGAAGGAGCAACATTTGCGATGCTAGCTCGTGATGCGCTTCATTTGCATGAGGTAGCATTCCTTCTCGGGCTCCTGCTCCTGGAAGTGCAGAAGCTGTAGCACTGCCTAATCCTGGAGATTATCACTGGAGGAAAGGTGGTGAAGTTCACCTGAATGACCCTCTTGCTATTGCAAAGTTGCAAGAAGCTGCCAGGGGTAATAGTGTTGCATCCTATAAGGAATATGCCAAGCGTATTCATGAGTTGAACAAAACCTGTAATCTGCGTGGTATGTTGAAGTTCAAAGAGTCAGAAGCAAAAATTCCATTGGATGAGATTGAACCTGCTGGTGAAATTGTGAAAAGGTTTTGTACCGGTGCCATGAGTTATGGATCAATATCATTGGAGGCACACACAACCCTGGCTATTGCTATGAATACAATTGGGGGAAAATCAAATACCGGTATGTTCTCAGAGAAGTATCAACACACATATGCTCATTTGAGAACTCCTATGTCCAACTTCGATCTGAAAATGATGAAATTCTGCTGTTTATTTGTAATTCAAATTTTGCTAATAGGTGAAGGAGGCGAGCAACCATCTCGTATGGAACCTCTTCCTGATGGTTCAAGGAATCCAAAACGTAGTGCTATCAAGCAGGTTGCTAGTGGGAGATTTGGAGTTTCAAGTTATTACCTTACAAATGCTGATGAACTACAAATAAAGATGGCTCAGGTATTAATCTTTCATATGGAACAGTATATGCACCTTTTTGTATTTAGTACCTGTATTCCAATAGGAATAGAGGTTCCTCTTGTTATGGATTTATATTCCTGGCAGATGATGCTGTGTTCTGCAAAGCACCTCTGAGTGACTTTGCATCTTTAACTGATACCTGCATTTGATATTTGGTGAGGTTAAATAATGAACCAAGTAAATTTTTCTTTGTAGATTAATTATCTTTTAACTTGAATTTTCTTTGTTATGCAGGGTGCCAAGCCTGGTGAAGGAGGTGAACTTCCAGGTCATAAGGTAATAGGAGATATTGCAGTGACTAGAAACTCTACAGCTGGTGTGGGACTTATCAGTCCACCTCCACATCATGATATCTATTCAATTGAAGACCTTGCACAGCTAATTCATGATCTCAAGGTAGGTTCATGTGCTCCACTTTATATATATGTATATATTTGAAGCTGCTTGGACATTGGAACTTAGAGTTCTTCACTCTACCAATGGTCCTAATTTTCTCTGGTCATGTTCTGCTATTTACTTGTTTCTGTATGCAACATGACTTCATGTCTATATTTCTCTTCCAGCAGCCTTTTGCCTTCAACTTTTGAGAATTGGTTTAATATTCTTGCTAAGATGCAATATTTTATGATGTTATTGTTCTATGGTCAAATCTTTTTGACTCTCTTTGGTTTTTCAGAATTCAAATCCATCGGCTCGGATCAGTGTGAAGCTAGTATCTGAAGCTGGAGTGGGAATAATGCGAGTGGGGTGTCAAGGGGCATGCGGACCATGTCTTAATATCTGGTCATGATGGTGGCACCGGGGCCTCACGTTGGACTGGCATAAAAAATGCTGGGCTCCCATGGGAACTTGGTTTGGCTGAGACTCACCAAACACTAGTTGCCAATGATCTCCGGCCGTGCAGTACTCCAGACTGATGGCCAACTTAAAACTGGAAGAGATGTGGTCATTGCTGCACTGCTTGGTGCTGAGGAGTTTGGCTTCAGCACTGCTCCTCTAATAACTCTGGGTTGCATTATGATGCGAAAATGCCACAAGAACACCTGTCCTGGGCATTGCCACTCAAGACCCCGTGCTGAGAGAAAAATTTGCTGGAGAGCCTGAACATGTTATAAACTTTTCTTTATGCTAGCTGAGGAGGTCAGGGAGATAATGTCTCAGCTTGGTTTCCGAACAGTTATGAGATGGTTGGTCGTTCAGATATGCTTGAAGTGATAAGGAAGTTCTTAGTGGTAATGAGAAACTTCAGAATATTGACCTCTCCTTGCTTCTCAGACCTGCTGCTGACATTCGCCATGAAGCTGCTCAGTATTGTATTCAAAAACAGGATCATGGCTTGGATATGGCTTTGGACCAAAAGCTCATTAAACAATCTACAGCTTCTCTAGAGGAAGGTCTTCCTGTTTACATTGAAACACCCATACGTAATGAATCGTGCGGTTGGAACGATGCTGAGCCATGAAGTAACTAAGCGCTACCACCTGGCGGGTCTTCCTGATGGTATAATTCATGTCAAACTCAGGAAGCGCGGGGCAGAGCCTGGGAGCTTTCTGCCGTGGCATCATGCTGGAGCTTGAAGGTGATAGCAATGACTATGTTGGCAAAGGATTATCAGGTGGAAAAATTGTAGTTTATCCACCGAATGGAAGCCAGTTTGATCCCAAGGAAAACATAGTAATTGGTAATGTGGCTCTCTATGGAGCTACTTCTGGTGAAGCATATTTCAATGGAATGGCAGCAGAAAGATTTGTGTTCGTAATTCAGGTGCCAAAGCAGTTGTTGAAGGTGTGGTGATCATGGTTGCGAGTACATGACTGGTGGGAGTTGTGTACTTGGAAAAACTGGTAGAAATTTTGCTGCAGGTATGAGTGGTGGTATTGCTTATGTCTCAATGTGGATGGAAATTTGAATCTCGGTGCAACCCTGAGCTGGTAGACCTTGATAATGTTGAAGAAGAAGATGATATTGTCACTCTAAAAATGATGATCAGCAACATCAACGTCATACTAACAGCCAGTTAGCGATAGAAGTACTTGCTGACTTCGATAATCTTCTGCCCAAATTCATAAAGTCTTCCCCAGAGACTACAAGCGTATTCTGGCAAAGATGAAAGATGAGGAAGCCTCTAAGGAAACTCTTGAAATGCTGAAGAAGCTGAGGATAAAGATGAAGCAGAGCTGAATGAAAAGGATGCTTTTGAAGAGCTTAAGAAGCTCGCAGCTGCATCTTTGAAAGAGAAATCGAGTCCGGTATGCAGTATTTGTTATTTTCAAATCTTACAATCCTTTATAAGGGTCTCTATTTCTTCTTAGTAAAACTTTTCTTTCCCTCACTTATCTTTTGATTTATTTCATTGAATTTGTACAAACCCTTGTTGATTGCTCCTTTTTGGTGTTCAGTTGCTATCAGCATAATGCCTGTTGGTATCATGAACTATTTGTTTACGTTCAATTTGGCTTTTGGAATTGTAGACAGTTGAGGCTGAACCAGTGAAGAGGCCAACTCAGGTTTCTGATCCTGTGAAACATCGTGGTTTTGTTGCTTATGAACGTGAAGGCGTTAAATATAGAGATCCTAATGTTCGCATGAATGACTGGAAGGAGGTCATGGAGGAATCAGAACCTGGCCCACTTTTAAAGACACAATCTGCTCGCTGCATGGACTGTGGTACTCCTTTCTGCCATCAGGTACCGATTTCTGTTTTGCTCTTCTTCATCATTTTAGATATTAATACACAAAGCACAGCTTAACTATAGGATCTTATTTATAAATTCAGGAGAACTCTGGATGCCCTCTTGGAAACAAAATTCCTGAATTCAATGAGCTGGTGTACCAAAATAGGTGGCGTGAAGCACTGAATCGTCTTCTAGAGACAAATAACTTCCCAGAATTCACCGGTCGAGTGTGCCCTGCACCATGTGAAGGGTCTTGTGTGCTTGGTATTATTGAAAATCCTGTGTCCATCAAAAGCATTGAATGTGCTATCATAGACAGGGCTTTCGAGGAAGGGTGGATGGTGCCACGATCCTCTCAAGAGAACAGGGTATGGCTTGTGTTAAACCTTCACTTCAGTAAATATATCTTGTAGACATTGCATTTAATAAGGTTCTAGTGAAAATTTGAAATGTTATGGCTAGGAGATACTTCGCATTTCTGCAAGCTTGATATTAGTAATTTATGCTTTCAGTAAAGTAAAATTTTGTATGCATTTATTTCTGCAGGAAAAGCATTGCTATTTGGAAGTGGACCAGCTGGTTTGGCTGCTGCTGATCAGCTAAATAGAATGGGTCACTCGATCACTGTGTATGAGGTGCTGATAGAAGAGGGCTTATGATGTATGGTGTACCTAACATGAAGGCTGATAAGGTAGACGTAGTTCAGCGTCGGGTGAACCTCATGGCTGAGGAAGGAGTTAAATTCGTGGTCAATGCAAATATTGGAAACGACCTGAACTACTCTCTTGACAGACTACGAGAGGAGAATGATGCCATTGTTTTGGCAGTTGGAGCCACCAACCCAGGTAAATCTTTGAGGGAAGAAAGAGAGCTATTGGTTATTGATAAATCTTTTGAGAGCTTTAAGCATTTTCACTCCTTTACAATCGGACAATGGCATCTTGGCCTGAAAGAAGTACTAATAGTACCTAAATGATAAAATTAATTGTTACATGGCTGCAGAATTGATTGTGTTTATTTGCTTGATGCAGGGACCTTCCTGTACCAGGACGGGATTATCTGGTGTTCATTTTGCAATGGAGTTCCTACATGCAAATACTAAGCTTGCTTGATAGTGATCTCCAAGATGGAAACTACATATCAGCTAAGGGAAAGAAAGTTGTGGTCATCGGTGGAGGTGACACTGGGTACAGATTGCATAGGGACATCTATCCGACATGGATGTAGTAGCATTGTCAACCTCGAGCTACTTCCTCAGCCACCTCAGACGAGAGCTCCTGGAAATCCCTGGCCACAGGTTTGACAGTATATTCTTCGTTTCTTGATGATTCTATGCTGTTGCTTTCAATTTGAACTTTTAAATGATCTAGAAATCCGACTGTTAACACATTTCTTTTCCTTTTGGAATCATAGTGGCCTCGTGTATTCCGTGTAGACTATGGGCACCAAGAAGCTGCTACCAAATTTGGAAAAGACCCAAGAACCTATGAGGTTTTGACCAAGAGGTTTGTTGGAGATGAGAATGGAACTGTTAAAGGACTTGAGGTCGTTCGCGTGCGTTGGGAGAAGGATGCCAGTGGGAAGTTCCAATTCAAGGAAGTTGAGGGCTCCGAGGAAATAATCGAGGCTGACCTAGTGCTGCTAGCCATGGGGTTCCTCGGGCCTGAATCGGTCAGTATTGTGATCACTGCCCCTTTTTGTAATTCTGTCTGGAAATCAGGTCTAATGCCTCGTCTAGTGAACCTGAATGCCCAGTCATGTTTAGGTTTTTGATTTCCTTTTACCTTTCGCGTCCTTAAAAGTCATTTAGTGTTTGAGCATTGCTCATCAATTCTCTTCCTCTTTGATTTGAACAGACAGTGGCAAAAAATTAGGTGTCGAGAAAGATAATCGGGTCAAACTTCAAGGCAGAATACGGCCGCTTTGCAACGAATGTGGACGGTGTCTTTGCCGCTGGAGACTGTCGGCGTGGCCAGTCATTAGTTGTGTGGGCAATCTCAGAGGGAAGGCAAACTGCCGCACAAGTTGAGATACCTGACTAGTGAAGACAAGGACACGAGCGTCAATGGCGAGACTCAAGATTCCGTCAAGCGGCAGCAAGTCCTTTCCCAGAAGCAACAAACAATTGACATAGCTGATCCACAGATTGTTATTGTTTTCGACATCGAGCTGAAAAAAAAAGCCGAGTTCGATACCTTAAGAGGGGAATTGTTTTTGAAGAAAATTGTTGCATGTATGGGCAGAGACACAGTGAGAACTGAAGCATGGAATCCTTTGTAACCACCAGGGGATGCTTTATTTATAGTTTTTACCCAGCTTGTGTGGGGGTCCAACTCTAATGTTTTTCTTAAAGAAACAATAATGTATAGTTTCTTGCATCGTTTGTTTTAGAAAATAAAAGTTATTATTATTCGATTGTTGAGTTAAATTGTTAAATATCTAGTTTTAAATGGAACAATTAATTTCAATTACAACCTTAAACATTCTTTAACTATGACCATCAATTTAAATTTTAAATTATAATTAGCATTTATTTTTTTATTACTAAAGTTCATTACACAGAAAGCAGAGATCTGCTACGACAAAACACTACCAACAACCCAACAAACCCAAACAACAGCACAATACAGCTTCAAAGAACTCAAAAGAATGCAAAAAATTTAAAAAAAAAATCAAAGAATGCCACAAGAAGAATTAGAAAGCAGGGATAAAGCTTAAACTAGCCCCCACGCAGCACAAAGATTAACATTTAGCCGTGTCCTTCTAGACCACACCCACCAATCACATCCTGCTTAATTTCACTCACCAGGACCTTACTAGGATGGCAACGGGCCGGGTTCGGGCCGGGTATTGGTCTCTCCGTTCCCGTCCCCGTTTAAAAAACCCATACCCGTCTCTGCTTAAAAAACCGCGGGGATTTAAACGGGGATCCTCATCGGGTAATCAGGAAAAATTGTGGGGAAACGGTATCTCCATTTAGCATAAACGGTTATTTAAACGGATATCGGGCCGGGTATATATTTAATTAAATATATCAATAATATATATATTTTAATTTAAATTAAATTTATTAATATTATATATATATATATATAATTATTTTTAATATTTATCGGGCCGGGTATCATGCCGGGTAATCCGGGCGGGGATTATCAAACACGTCCCCGTTTAGCATAAACGGTTTTCCCGTCTCCGTTTAGCATAAACGATTCTCCGTCCCGTTTAATTCGATTTTCGTTTTCCCCGTCTGATTCGGATTTTTTTTGCCATCTCTACTTCCAACCCCACCAAACACTCTGTAATTCCTCCTTCCAGACCTATATAAAAGCACCCCCAAAACTAACCTCAACAACGTAGAGAGGAGAGACCTCCCCCTAAACTTGGAAATCGCCCGAGACAAAGCCTGGCCCCAACCCACCAGCCTCGACAATTGACACAGCTGCAAGATCGCACTCCACACCGCCCCTGCAAACTCACACTCGGAAAACAAGTGATCACGAGTTTCCAATATGTGCGAGCAAAAACACATCTACCCTCCATGTTCAACCCCCATTTAATCAACATATCTTTGTTGGCAATCTGTCCAGGACCGCAAGCCAAGAAAAAACAGTAAACCGGGGACACATGAAGGGAAACCAAACAAGCCTCCCAAATCACCCTATCATGCTTCACCATTTCCTGCCAAGCCTCCTTAACCCTAAACTGCCCTGGAAACCTCCGACAACCTTCAGCATCGATAAACCGAGCAGCTATACCCTTACCTTGACTTCTTCCAAAACCAACCACAAGAAGCCTTATCAATGTAATCCATGAAACGACACTACCATTCAACACATATTCACTACCCACCTTACCCAAAGGGTCCCAACATTCCTCACTAACGTCACACATACTCGAGTATACTAGCATTATTCCACTCCACAAGATCATGCAACCCTAGACTCCCTTCACCTTAAGCCCGCAAACAGTGCCCCAACTAACACGAGCACTTGTAATTATAATTTTTTCCTAAACTTTTAAACATATTATATTCATATATAAACTATAATTCTTTTCTAATTTAATTTTTATGATTTTACAATTTTTGTTGTCCTTTTGATTCTAGAGTTTGTTGTAATTAATCCGAATCGATCCATTATAAATTTGATTTAGGGGTGTGTCTCTCGATAAGAATTTTTTTACATAGATACAAATTCAAATATAATATTTATTTAAATGATATCAAATTATTTATTATTTAAATTCATTCGTCGATTAATCTCTGCATCTTTAAACATTCTAATAACCTAAAAATATATAATATTTTACTTAAATGATATCAAATTTCTTACAACTTAAATTCATTCGTAGGTTAATCTCTGCATCTTTAAACATTCTAATAACCTCCTAAAAATCATTTACCTAGTAAATGAGTAGATTTTCGTAGGACATGTCTAAAAAAACATTTGTCCTGTAAAACCTGGCCCAACCCAACCCCCACATGCAACTTAGCATAATCCAACACGTGTTATTCCTTCTCAGAGAAACACATTAATAAAAAACCTTTCAGACAAATTGTGGTTTTAGTCCCTCTTTAATGCTCATATATTAAGAATTAGCATATGCACTTCTATTTGATATAATTTTATTCTTCTACAATTTTTAATTAGAGAAAGAGGTTGTATATGTTGAAATCGAGACCTAATGTTAACAAATAAGTTAATTATCCCTTTAGTTTTTATAATATCATTAGTTACTGTTAAATTATTGACATGTATTTTCTTTAAAAATATATTTTCCATTAAAATATGAATTTTTACATCGAAAGAAATATTTAAAAAAAAATTAATTATGGTAATATTTTAATCATAATAATATCCGATATTATTATTTGAAAAATATATCGTCATTCTAAAAAGTTGAGGTATAAAATTATTACAAATTAAAATACAAGGACTACATATCTAATTTAACCATAAAAAAGTTATCAGAATAATTTTTTTTACAATACCCAAAAGGCATAACCTTCCCCAAGAACGAGATGCCACGTAACCGAATCAATGACCGACAGATTCAACTCCAACCAAATCATGTTCCATAATATGGTTCAGTTGTACGGAAAAGGCCACGTGGCTTCGTACCAGTAGCCTAAATTCAATGCTCATTTATATACCAGTAGCCTAAATTCAATGCTTCATTTATATGAACGACCAAACCTTCACTGGTTCTTGTCCAGTTGTCGCTTTGCCTTTCGGTTTTATGCAGAAAAAATGAGAATAGAATGGAGGAGAAGATGCTAATTACGTCAGATTCCGGTGGTTTTAACACGCTTATACTCACCTGAACAGAGAAATCTCGCCGGAGTACGTTGAAGTGCACGTCAGCACGTGGCAGACGGTGATGAATACAAGAATCTTCTTAATGGATCATCAAAGCAAAGCATCGTTTTGGCTGATTTTGGGGAGAAAACTTGCGGAGAAAGCAACGACGTTCCAACTTCAACGTGCAGGTCCCATGGGGGCTAAACTCTCGAGATAACGTTCTCGAATAAATTATTTCACGAGATAATGCTCTCCCAAGATTAATTTCTCAAATAAGGTGAAATCTATAGTGTTGGTCGTAGGTCGCCATGCCTTCCGGGCGACTTACTACGTGGCCAGCCATGCACGTCCCCAAGCATATGTCGTCAATCCCTCCGGGCGACCTTGTAGGTCGCCATGAACTCCGGGCGACCTTGTAGGTCGCCATGCACTCCTGGCGACCTTGTAGGTCACCATGCACTCCCTCATTCTCCTCGCGTGATTCCTCTTGCACTCGGATGCCCTCGCATAGCTCGCTCAGATAGCTTCGGTCGGATGCCCTCGGTCGGATGCCCTCGGATGCCCAGCGTGTTGGAACATGCATGGCACATGCAATATTTCTCATAGGTCTCCCGGATGGCATGGCGACCTACGGCCAACACTGTAGATTTCACCCTATTTGAGCAATTAATCTTGGAAGATCATTATCTCGTGAAATAATTTGTTTGAGAACGTTATCTCGAGAGTTTAGCCTCCCATGGGGTAGTATCGGTTACTGGTAGGAGAAGAGAGATGGAAGATGCTGTGAAAGTAGGGTTAGGTTTGACGGTGAAAGGAGGTGGAAAGTTTGATTTTTACGGAGTATACGACGAAAATGGCAGGTCTAGGGTGGCGGAGGAGTCTAAATTAAGGTTGCATAAACTTTTGGTGGAGGAGATAGTGGTGGAAGGAAATGGTATTGACTGCGGAAGGACGATGAACAAATGTTTCGAAAAGATTGATGAAGAGGTGAGCCGAGGGAGGTTGGGGGAGGAGACTGTGGGTCCGACAGCGGTTGTGGCGGTAGTTGGTGGCGAAAAGTTGGTGGTGGCGAATTGCAGGGACTCCATAGCTGTGTTTTTGACTCGTCAAAGTTCGATAAATATTCGACTTGAGTTCTTAACGAGTCGAAATTACCTACTTAATATTTAATTTAAAAAAAATTCAATAACAACTCAAAAATATAATATATTAAGATTTTATTTAAAAAAAAAATTATCAATAATATTAACATTTATGCATTGATTTGAAAAAAATATAATAATGGTTTTTATGTGTGTAAGGTTAAGGTTCTAGTTTAGTTTGAAGATTCAATCGAGTTAAATTTAAGATTTCTTTTTTGAGTTTTTACAAGCTTCAATTTATGATTTGAATTCGAATCGAGCTCAAAAATATTAATCTCGTAAGTTTTCGAGTTGAATTGAGCTTCATTTTAAAGTTTTTAATTTGAATTAAGCTCGACTAGTTTATAGTCCTACGGTGAATAATGGATGATATGTTAAATCACCATCTCATATGTTGTACATTAATATATATCATTTACTATGAGCCAACTTTTTGTTTCCTCACCACGGGGGAGCAAATTTTGACTGCATGCAGGCGATCAATACCTTCAACCATTTGTCATATGCAAACCAGAAGTAATAGAAAGAGCGTTAGTCAACGACGACGAGTTCCTCGTACTAGCTAGCGATGGCCTGCGGTACGTCGTGTCTAACGAAATCGCATGTTGAGTGGCGATGATATGTCTGAACAGCCGACTTAACAGAAAATCTACTTCGATCGTCGACAGAAACCGTAACCATGACGCTGGAGCTGCCACGGTGTTGGTTGAACTCTGAATGGCTAGGGGAAGCAAAGACAACATCAGTGTGATTGTGGTCGAGTTAATTATTCAATAATAAAAAAATGATTGTGTTATGATAAATGCAATATTAATTTAGGCAAAAAGGTATTAGAGGTCTCTATACTAAATGAGTTATTACCATGCAACTAACTTTTAAATCGAATAAACACTACAGCAAAACTGGTTTTTTACGGTCTTTTTTTTTTACCTATAGCGGCATTTTTAAGCGCCGTAAAAAACACATGCAGCGTATGAAAAACGCCGCAAAATGCTTCGTTGAAAATAGCGCCGCTAAAGTTTAGCGGCGTTTTTTAACCAAAAAAGCCACAATGTAACGATATATAGCGGCGTTTAACAAACACCGCAATATGTACCGATATTTAGCGGCATTTGTCTTAAAAATGCCGCAATAGGTGTCAATATTTAGTGGCGTTTTTATCACAAATGCCACAATAAGTGTTGATATTTTGCGGCATTTTTTTATGAAAACGTCGTAATATGTCTGGTATTTAGCGGCGTTTTTAGGGTAAAAAAACGTCGCTATAGGACTGAAATATAGCGGCGTTTTTAGGATACAAACGTCGCGATAGGTCAGGTATATAGCGGTGTTTTTAGGATACAAACGCCACTATAGGTTAGGTATATAGCGGCGTTTTTAGGATACAAAGGCCGCGATAGGTCGCTATATAGCGGCATTTTTAGGATACAAACGCCGCTAAAAGTTGGTACATAGCGGCGTTTTTTATACAAACGTCGCAATAGGTGTTAATATTTCACGGCGTTTTTCTGATACAAACGCCACTAAATATGTGACATATTACGGCGTTTTTGTTATAAACGCTGCTAAATAACACATAATTTAACCAATTGAAAAATTATTGTCGATTACCTCAAATTTGTTTTGTCAACCCGTTTCATTATCCAACAAACATAACAGCTATAACATCAAACTCTATATCAATAACAAGCAACATCAAATCTAATATAATAAATAAAATTTTTCATTAACGTAATATAAGTTCAGTTAAACACGGTTCAGTAACATTAACAGAATGATGATAACATAAATGAGACTATGATGGTGGATTTTGAGGTTGAGTTTTCTGTAGCATCTGCATCATATCATTGAGTCGTTTTTCAAATTCTTCACATCTCTGCTGATATGTTGTTTCTCTCTGTGCTGTCGCTGCTTCCTCTGCTTCATTTTCCGCTTCCATGTTAGCCATTTGTTGATCCATATCAGCCAACTTTTGTTTTAAACGACTAACTTCTAATTGGGAAGATTGAGACTGAGATTTTGGTTGAGAGGTCAAATCCTATGTTTGTGTTATTTTTCTTGCATGAAAAAAATTAGAATAGTTTAGCACATTGGATCATCGAAGTGACCTTATTTAAAAAAAATTATTCTTGGGCATAACATGAAATTATAAATATTTTCAAGGAATAACTTACATAAACATTTATAACATGTTTACAAATTAGAGCTCTATTTACAAATATTTCTTAAAATAACCCAAAAAAATAAATATTGTTTACAAAACAAATACATCTAAGAGTCCTATAAATATACAGGTCCACTCTAGTGCTCAGATGTTATACCATAAAAGTGGATGATAGAAATCCTAAAGTGATAATGTTCCTCTAACTACACAGTTTACTAATATGCCAATGAATATATCCAAATGTTGAGTTTCATGGGCTCAATAGTATATTATTTGTTTATTATATATCATATATATATCATGAGATTCATAAACATAAGCATGCTAGCGATATATGCAATGAACAATAAATATATACATGATTCATAAATTAAAGGAATGGCATGCTTATGGTCAATCAATTATATTGCTCAACAATAGTAGTCTCTTGCTTTCTCTAGTTCGTAACTAAAGGGCTTAGCCATGAACTTCCATCAATAGTTGTCAAGCCGTTATCAAATAACATTATTAATAATATAATATCATCTTTCAATCTCATCTAGAATTAAGTATATACATATATAATCATGAATATTCGAATATATCTTGTCATTAAGACTGTAAGTATAGACATATATATTTTCCATCTTACCACCAAGTCTATGTAGATAAATATTTATTTGTCACTAAAGACACACAGATAATCACATATTTCAATCACCACTAAGAGTTTTTAGATAAATACATTACATATGGATATAAGAAATTGCCACTAAGACCACACACGCAATCACATTATCATTACTAAGGCCAACAAGCAGTCCTACTTACGTTACTAGGCCAACAAAGAAATATCCTTACGCCACTAAGGCAGAGCATTGGAACTCTATGTCAATTACTCATTTTATGCATTTGAGCCATCATTTTAGTCGATTAGTCTAATAGGATTACTTTCGTAATTTTATCATGAAAATATTTTATTAATTTATACCCTTAAAGGTATTTTAATCATTTAATGTATTAATACATCTAATTAATTTTATTTATCCTTATTAAGTCAATTCTCATCGTTCACATGTGTCTTAAAAAGGTCAAACAATCTGTTCACTAATCTCAGTATCAATATGATTTTGATATATTATTTCCTTGCTACTTATTTGTTATGATAGTTTATGATTGGGCCCTTAGTTGCGATCTAAGAAAAGCATTAGACTTATATTGACGATGATAAGCATGACATGTCTTTAATTATGAACCATACATCTACTGCTCACCGTATACTCTGTTAGTATGCTTATGTTTTTTACATTCATGATTTGTACATTGCATTAGCGATGTACTATTAACCTTTGTGAAGTTTAGTGTTTAGATATGTTCTTTCACAGGTTAGTAAACTTGATATGTTCGTGAAGCATCGTCATAATAAGATTCCAACATTCGTTCTTCAAGGTATAATACACAAGTAGTAAACATTAGTTTTCGATTTGTTGGTTGTTTGTTAGTGCTTAGTATAGTCTACAATGAAGCAGTGTTTCATGAAATTAAAATAATAGTACAACTTCCTAGAGTTTTCCTATATTTCTTCTTCATATTTTAATCTTCTCCATATTGTTCTATTCAATTTTCATCATGGTAATATTCTTCAGCTCTGATTGAATTAGATTAATGATACTACTAATAAAACACATTTAACTCAAAACACGTATGAATGTACAAAAAAAAGGAAAAAGCGCAGAGTGATAATGAATGTACCCTTGAAGAATGTCCAGCCCTGATTAACACTGATTTTACCAAACTCTTCAATGGCACAATGTAGAGTAATTCCTCTGCAATAAAGACGAATTGCAGGAAATATTTTAAACAATGGACAAATTGCAGAAAATACAAAGACCCACGGTGTGCACGGTGCTTCAATTAAATCAAATTATTCAACTTTTCGGGACATGGGTTCTAAAAATGCATTAAAGGAACAATGCCCATTGAATCAAAATGAAGAAATAAGCAGAAAATCGGATAGAAATTTAGTGCTATCAAAATGAATAAAAACGAAATGCTGCAAAGAAATCAAACCAAAGGAGGAATAACACGGAGAAATAAAGAAATAAGAGCCAAAAGGTCGATGGTGAAGGAAGATGTTCTTACCTTTGTGACTGTCGCCGATGGTGGAGAACCGATGTGAGGGTTGATGGAGGAAACTGAGCAACTGATTGGGGAATAATATGATGAAGAGAATAGGGCTAGGGCTCAGTCGCAAATTTTGGGAGTTTTATAGAAAGTTGCAACGTTTGTCATCCAAACGCTGCTATAGTTGCACTTTATCGTTGTGTTTACTTAAAAAACGCCACTACTGTCCAAATGTTGCGTGGCGTTTGTGTTTCAAAACGCCACTAACTTAAGCCTCTATAGCGGCGTTTTCTTTAAAATGTTGTTAAACTTATATTATATTGCGGCGTTTATTAAAAAACGCTACTAAATATTAAATCTATTGCCGTGTTTGTATAAAAATGCCACTAATGTCCAAATATTTAGCAGCATTTTTGTTTAGAAACACCACTAAAGTAGCCCTCTATAGCGGCGTTTTAATAACAACGCCGCTAAATCATTATCCTTGAAACGACGTTTGTTGGAAAAACGCCACTATAGATGAACATATTGCGCATTTTTTTATACAAACGCCGTAAAAGTTAGGTCTATGGCGGCGTTTCTGATACAAATGCCGCTAATTACCTTTATTTATATAAGATTAATTGATTTTAAATATTTCATTTCTTCTCTACATAAACTTAATTTACTATCATAACGCTTAATTTAATTAACAACAACCATATATTTTAATTAAGGCACACGTTATGCATACAATTTACTTAACAACAAAATACATTAAAATCCACTCCAACATTAAAGTTATGCATAAACAGTCTTAACAATATTGTTCACTAGAATTTAGTCTTCATTGCTCCTTCGTGGGGAAATGACGTAAAAAAGTTGTTTTCCTTGTTTGACGACTCATCGTTAAGTTTTTCCTCCGTGAAAACTCTATATGGAGAAACTCTTCATCCATTTCACCAAATAAATCCCCTACCTCCTGTTCACCAAGAAGACTCCATGCGCTCTTCAGTGCTTCACTTGAAACAGATAACGACCTTCCACCTAAAATATGAAACTTGATTGGAGGTGGCTTGGAAACATAATCAAACATTAAAAAAAATTAAATAGATGATATAAAGGTTTACTTGGAGTAACAGTAGGGGTAACATATTCTTCATTGAGGATAGATATTGCTTTTGCTATTGAAGATTCTTTCAATGCCACAGAGTTACCAAATTCGGTTCTAAACATCGGGTATTTATCAGCTCCTCTATCATTGTTCTCAATAAACTTTGAACATCCTACATGCGTGCGATCTATGAAATTTTATAGTAAAAAAAAATTAGCGCCACAAACTTTCAGCGATTAATTATTACCTTCATTTAGGAGATCGGACATGGAAGGGTGTTTTGCAATAGGAGGGCCTTTCGGGTCATCATTGAGTTTGGACGGCAAGTTTGAACTGATAGCCTCCCAACGATAATTTGATCCATCGTCAGAGCAAAGACGCCACGTGGACATTCCGACTATAATTTATCTTACTGAATGCAACACCTGCTCTTTGTACCACAACCATTTGTTCACGTTTTCAAAAGCAATTATTTTTCTATTCGAAAACAAAAAAACACTTCTCCCAAGCTGTAAACCAGTAAAAAAATATGTATATATATTCTTTTCCTATTCGAAAGCTATTATACTTCTCCATTACGTTAGCTTTCTGGGTTTTTCCCATTTTCAGAATACCAACAAAAAATAAATGAAAAAAGTTCAGTAGTGAGAGAATGGATCAAACCGTGCAATCGTGAGATAATTGTTCGCTACTGAGAGGGCAAATTTGGTCGCCGAGACTTACAGAAGACGACGTCGGCTGCAATCGTGTTAGGGTTGTTGTTGTACCAGAGAAATATCTTTTAGGGAAGTAGCACTGAAATGATTTTAGGGATTGGGCAAGAGAGCATATATTGACCCTTTTGTGGCATTTTTTTAAAAAACGCCACTATAGTTCATATTTTTGCGGTGTTTTAATATAAACGCCATGATAAACAACATATTGCGGCGTTTTTAGGACAAATGTCGCTATATTATTACTCTATTAAGGCATTTTTTGCACAAACGCCACTATAAACAATACTATTGTGGCGTTTGTTTGATAAACGCCGCTAAATTACTTCTCTATAGCGTCGTTTGTTAAACAAACGCCACTATAAACAACACTATAGCGGCATTTGTGTAAAAATGCCGCTAAATTACCACTCTATTACGGCGTTTGTTGAAAAAACGCCACTATAAACATATCTATTACGGCGTTTTAGCTATAATCGCCGCTAAATTACCACTCTATTACGACGTTTGTTTAAAAAACGCCGCTAAAATATCATTTTATGGCGTTTGGATAGTAAACGCCGTGATATGCTTAAATTTTGTGGCGTTTTCTCTTAAAACGCCGCTAAAAACGCCTTTACAGAACACTTTTGATGTAGTGAAATTACTATAACAGGCTTAGAAACGAATTTGGCCCGACGTGTATAATCACTTTAATGGACGAACGACCCCCCGGAGATTAACACGACTCTCGAAGAATTCGCACACCCGAAAATTAAAGTGAACTTAGGTGGTATTTCTCTTCTCTCAACTCAAATAACTCATAAAAGGTTTAAGAAAACTAAGAAGAGTGTTTCAAGCAAATGTCATTTGTTGAGGATATATATATATAAAAGAATAAAATTGTTCGTTATTTATAGATTAAATAGTGAGGATAGAATCGACGTTTCTAAAGCACGATTTAATTCTATTAAATATAGAAGTAGACCACGTTTAAAAATATGTTCTATTAATTTAACGTGCCATATCATGTAATATTAATTTGCCAAATTATTTAACGTGGATAAAGTACGGCAAATCATTAATTTAACGAGCCATAACATATAATATTAATGTACCTTACATAACAAACATTAGGGAAAAGTACACAAATGATCCCCAATTATAGGATAATATTTTATTAAATCCCTCGATTATGAAAAATACAAAATGTTCCTCTCATTATAGGGAGATGATTTGTTGAGTCCCTCGACTATTAAAAGTTACAAAATAGTATTCCAACTATTCATTATGTTCCAATCTCGTCATTTTTCGTTAAAAAATTGATGACGGTCTGAACTGTACGTTAACATGCTGATTGAGATATAATAAAAATCTGATCTCATAATTTCAAACGACTATAATATCTCAATTAACATGTTAATTGCCCAACTTATACGACCGTTAATTTTTTAACGGAAAATGACGAGTTTGGAACATAATGAGAGAGTGACCATTTTATAACTTTTAATAGTCAAGGGATTCAAAAAATAACTCTCTGTAGTCAAAGAACCATTTTAGTCAAAACACTCAATAAAGTAGTATCATATAGTTGAGGGACTATTTGTGTACTTTACTCTAAAATTAATATAGTAATAGAATGATTATAAGGATAATATATGTTTAAAACCTTGTTTAATCATTGACAACGCATGTATAACTCAGAACCTTAAGGGAGAATAACAAGCGATCATTTTATTATAAATCCATAATAATAATGATTGTAATATAAATTTTTAAACTTTAGTGGTGATAAAAGAAAATAATATAAAAAATAGTGACCGTTAGTGTAGTTTATCCAAACAAATAAGTAGGCAAGCGTCGAACAACCCAAACTGAATAATATAATCAGAAACAATTATTTCCCCCCTTCACCGTAACCTTTCCCGCTCGCTCTTTGGACTCTCTAGATTGCTCAGAGTCTCGAATCAAATTCTCACTGCCAATAAGACCAGGCAAGGTTTTTTTCTTCTTTATTTAAATATTCAGTTCTCTCTGCGTTCAGAATTTATTTCTATTTATCTCTTTTTCTTTTTCGATTTGCATTTTTTCTCAATTTTTATTGTTTAATATGTTCGTCGCTGCTGCATGATCTCTGACACTTCGATTTTTCCATTTTTCCTCTTTTTTTTTGTTGATTTATGTGAGTTTGAAAATCGTTGGTTTTGAGATTCTTTGTTTTGATTTAGCTTTTCAAAACCCTAGTTCCTTCCACTTTGAGAGTTTCGCGGGAGAGAATCGGAGCTTTGCGTTGATTTTAATTTTTTGTATGTCTGTTCGTTTATGTAATGTAAGCGAAAACTGAATGTTAACTTGGGTTAATTGCAGTGAATAATAGTTTCCGACTCTTCCCTTGTTGATATATGTTATTCAGACTAACCGACGTCCTTTTGATGATCTTGGCTTTGATCATTTACAAAAGCAGCGTTTCTATTGTTTTATACTCGTTTAAGAAACGCATATAGTTTAGTAGTTTAGGTTGTTTTTAATTTTTTTCGTTTAAAATTTATAAATTCTGTTTTTCTGTAATAATAGCATGTGAGTTCAATCATTGTGGTTTGATTTTGTATTCTTTTTTTTATTATTATTATTGTATGATTGCAGAATCTTCTTGTATTACTTTAGGTGATTAGGTTATATTTTTTAGTTCCTTAATCACTTTGACGAGCCAATGGGCCTGGAATTTCTGCTGCCAAAGTTCTCTGGTGCATCACATTTTTTCTTTAATCCCCCCTCTTTGATGCTTATTATTATAATTTTAACAATGTTGAGGAATGTATCAAATTAGTGATTGAAGAACAAGGAATCTGATGCTATTTTTTTCGTAGGGGACATTATGAAAATTACTATTTTTTTCCTAAAAGAAACATCTTTACTTCTATATATCATCATGCATATTTTTTTTGAATGATTATGCTAAAAATATTTTAAACTGCATGTGCCTACATGTGTTTTTTTTCTTCTCCTTTAAGAAGGGAGCTTATAATTTTTTTAACTTGTAGAGGCTGGAGCCGAAGAAGAAAAAAATAATCTATGGGGGAAGACGCAGGAAGAGATTTGGAATGCCAGAAGATTATGGATGGGAAGGTGAATAGTGGGAGTGGCTCAGAGAAGGTTGTCCCTTCTTGTTGCTTGAAGGCCAGGGTTTCAGCCCCTGAGCTTGAGGCAAAATGCCATTCAACTGTTGTTTCTGGGTGGTTCTCGGAATCTCAGTCTTCCTCTGGTCTTTATCTTTTAATTAGCCTTTTCCTGTTCTTTTTCATTCTTTTACAAGAATTACTCGGTTTGATCTTTATTTTTCTTTTATCAGCACTCACAGATAAAGCTGGTAAAATGGTCTACTTCAACAATCCTATGTGGCCTGGTGAGTTTTAATTTCTTTTGTGGTTTATATATGTTTGAAATTCTTTAAAGTATCTTTATTCTTTACCTTCTCATTGTGCTAGAGCCCAGTCTCCCTTTTATAATTTATTGTAGTAACTTATTCGATGAAATTAGAGCTTAGGATTCTTGAGTTGAACTAGTGAGTACCTCTTACACATTGCACCACATTCTTAATTTACAATTACAATGCTTGAAGTTTTTGCTGCAGGAGAAGCACATTCTCTGAAAGTTAAAAGCATTTTATTCAAGGAGAAATCAGACTACCAAGAGGTCCTTGTTTTTGAGGTTTGGCTTTTTAACTGTGTTTTCTATTCCCTTTTCTGTCTACCTGTAGTTGCTTCCTATCTATTTTTCCTCCTCGCTTGGCTTGCCTCTTTTCTTAGATTCATTATGCATAGTCTTGCTGATGAAAATACATTTTTCCCTACAGTCATCAACGTACGGGAAAGTGCTTGTTCTTGATGGAATAGTTCAGTTGACCGAGAAAGATGAATGTGCATATCAGGAGATGATAGCTCATCTTCCACTTTGTTCAATTCCATCTCCCAAAACTGTAATCTTATCTTTCTAATATCTTCATCAATTTCATCTATTGATGAACTTATCCTACTTTCTTTCGTTCAATTTCTAAGTTGACATTTGAATTTATTTATTTTTCTAAGATTGCATAATGAGATAATCTTGATGAAGTTTTGTGCCAGAAAGCCTATTGAAATTGGTTGGTCTTTTCTGTCATCAAAATCCAGATGCTGTTTGGTTGATTCAAAGTTCTTGATGGCTGATCAGTCTTAATTTTTTTCTGCTTTATCAAATCTTCGTATCTAGCCTCAGTTCCGGAAAGATTTATTTTAGCCACAAGGTTATTTGATGTTGATTTTTACCTAAATATTGGATGCAGGTCCTGGTTGTTGGAGGTGGTGATGGTGGGGTCCTTAGGGAGATTTCTCGGCACAGCTCTGTTGAGCACATTGATATATGCGAAATAGATAAGATGGTTATAGATGTATGTTGTATTTTAGTATCTATTCTTGTTTCCTTTCCTTTTACCTTTTGTATGAAAATGCTCATTTAGTAGCCATATATAACATTTTTATAGGTTTCCAAGAAGTTCTTTCCAGAATTAGCTGTTGGATTTGAGGACCCTCGCGTTCATCTTCATGTTGGTGATGGTATGTGAAAGCAATAATAAATATTTTGTGTTTCATTTATTTTCCTTTTTTAATGTGAATTTTCTGTTGAGTGGTCAATCATAATGCTTTAATTCCCAAACTGATGTTTACTTGCATATAATCTTAACAGCTATTGAGTTTCTTCGTCATGTTCCAAAAGCAAAGTATGATGCGATCATTGTTGATTCATCAGATCCTGTAGGTATGTTGCAATGTATGATCTGATAAAAATTTATTTACAGCATTGATGGTTTCGTAAAGAATATTTACATGGTATTTCTGTTTGCAATTTAGGTCCTGCTCAAGAGCTTGTAGAAAAACCATTTTTTGAGACTATAGCACAAGCATTAAGGCCTGGTGGTGTCCTCTGTAACATGGCGGAGAGTATGTGGCTTCATACACATTTAATTGAAGATATGCTTTCTGTTTGCCGTGAAACATTCAAGGGTTGTGTTCATTATGCATGGACAAGTGTTCCAACTTATCCTAGGTATTTAAGTAAGCTGTTGTTTCCCCTTGGTTCTCTTTTAGATATTAATGATGCTTTTGACAGTGATAATTTTATATGTTATCATTAACCAATTGCAGAATCATTGCGTATCTCGTTTCTGACTTCTGTTTTCCTCTTTTCTTTTGCAATGCAGTGGTGTGATTGGCTTCCTGTTATGCTCCACAGAGGGACAACCTGTTGATTTTCTGAATCCCATAAACCCTATTGAGAAGCTAGACGGAGCTTACCATCATAAGAGAGAACTTAGATTTTACAACTCTGAGGTGAGAACTCATTCCATCAAGTTCAGCTTTCACTCTTCTGCAGGGTACCCGGTATTAACTTTTGCTATGAACATTGCCTCCTTGAAGCTATTATATTCGTTTCTTGCAAGGAAATGAACCCCGTGTCCCCATCGAGTTAGAGTGATGGTCCATTTTATTTCTCGATGGCTTAGCATATGGGCCTGCCAAGTCTTATCCCTTTTACTGTAATTTCTTTTGTGATCTACGACGGACCTCGAACCATTTTATGGTTGATATAAAATCTTTATTCTCTATTGACAGATGCATAGGGCTGCTTTTGCGTTACCTCCATTCCTGAAGAGGGAGGTGAGGCTACTTCGAGACTGATGCTCCAGAACAAGGAACCTGCCTCTCCCGGAATCAAATATGTAGACTTGCGATTGGTTACTTAACTTTTTCTCATAAACTGAAATACTCCCATTCAGGACATAGATAGTAAATAAACGTTTCCAACTTGTAGGTGCAACTGGAGCCATTCTAGTATGTGTTATGGTTTAATTTTAAGGAATACGTAGCATAGGAGACTTAATCGAACGGGTTGTGATGCAGTAGTGTGCTTGCCTGATTCGTGGTGCTTCAAATGTCTTTCAAGTCAGTGTTATGGACTTGACAACATTGAAACACCTGAAGAAAAAGATGACAAAAATAAGGTATCATTGCTTGTTTCTTAACCGAATTAGTTCGGTTATTTGAACACCCCTAGAAAAAAGAGGTTGAGGGATTCTGTGCAAGAGTGCTGATGGAACTCTTTTACTTTTTTTAATATATATATATATATATATATATATATTAATTTGGGATAAATATAAGGTAATATTTGTTCAAAAATAATTCATTATCATTTGATATTAAACGTTTATATCTTGACATTTTTGGTGTTAGAGTCTTGACTTTAAAGAGTAATTATAATTCTTTTACTACTGAAATTAGTTTGTTTGTGCTAAAAAAATATCTGATGAGAAATGCTAATTTGTTGGTTTGGAAATACGAGTTTTTTTTAACGTAAAAATATCGGTTCTTTGTTTTGTTAGTTTGAGTCAATAGTTATATTTTAAAATAATTTTTAAATTGAAAATAAATTATTTGAGAATATCTTTATATTTCAATTGGAATTTTAAACCTAAAGCACTTCCATATACATGCTCGACCACACGATTGGCGGCTTATATTCACGCCGTTGGCGTTGGTCAAAGATTTGATTTTTCAACTTTACTAAAAATCATCTTTCCTCTATTTAATTTATGAGAAAAATATTTATTTTAAAATCAATTATGAAATTAATATAAAAAAAATTATTTAGAGAAATGGTCTTTTTTTATCTTATGAATTATAATTGTTCGAAATCAAACTTAATTCATAATTACTTTTTATAATGTAATATTTTAGGTTTAAACAGAAAAATAACTTAAAAAATATTGTATATGAGTTAATTAATATTTTATAGATAAATCACAGATTTAGTATCTAAACAATTAATTTTTATCCGTTTTAGTATCTAAACTTTTAATATTTTTTAAAATCATACCTAAGATTTAGTTTTCATTTTATTTTAATATCACATAGTTAAAAACTTAACGTATTTAGTACCTAAATTATTAGTTTTAATTAATTTTAGTACTTAATCTTTCATTTTTTAAAATTTAATGTTAAATTTTAAATGGGGTACTAAAATGAAATAAAAATTAAATTTTTTATATGAGGGTTACTAGAATGAACAAAAATTAAACTTTAAGTATAGTTTTTGAAAAATTAAAAGTTTAGGTACTAAAAATATATCAAAATTGATAGTTTAAATATTGTTGTTTTTCTTTGAGGACTCGACTTCGAATACCATAGATATCAAGGATATAAAGATTTATTATTAAAAATTTAAAAATTATTTTAAACAAATATTATATTCAACTTATCCTAAATTAATTAAAAAAAACCATATACACTCCTAAAATTACTTGGAAACATTGAAATTACAAGGACTAGGTCTATCCTCTCCCCAGTAAAGAGAGATGTATGAAGATTGAAGAGTGCCACGTTGCGCCTCCTCTTCATTGCCAGCCTACCCAAGTTCGCCAGCTCTCTCTCTCACTATCGTCTTTCCATCCCGTACTCTCTCTATCTACTTATCTCTTCACATCGCTTTCTCCCCTCTCCCTCCCTCTCTCTCTCTCTCTCTAGGGTTTCAGATTCTCGTCGCGTTTTCTATTTTTTCTACAATTACCTTCGCGGTCGATTTCCACTGGTCTCCACTTCAGATTTAGATCCTCCACGTGTTCTAACCTCGACCCGACCCGATCCGATCCTTTCCCCCACCTTTTTTAATCCAAAATTATGGACGAGAGAGATCCCCTTTTTGTTTGTTTATTTTCGTTTAGAGTTGATCGTTAAATGATGCGCTTTTGATTATTTATCAGCTCAGCGAATGAATTAATTACAACAAAACCGAATGTCAGATTTTGATTCCCCCTCTCTCGATATATATATATATATATATATATATATATATATATATGTTATTGGGTTGGTTAAACTTACGTAATTCAAAATATCAGCTTAATCTTGCTAGATTTTCCTTATGGATATTAAAAGCTGTTGATTAAAAACATATGCTACTAGAATATTCGACATGAACGTGTACTGATTCAATTTTGTTGGAAGCGATTTATTTAGTCTATGCGAATTACTGGAGTTAATTGCGTCGTTCTTTTATTGAACGACCGTTTGAGAATTAGTTACTGTGTTGAATAGTTATATTTGTAAAGTTAAAAAATCTTGTTGATTTTATATATTTTTAATGATTTTGGTTTGCACCATTGTGCGTGGTTTTGAAGATCTGGCTCTAGAAAGCCATAAGTGAGACAACAGTTTAGATGGTATGC
This sequence comes from Hibiscus syriacus, assembly GCF_006381635.1. Classification (NCBI taxonomy): domain Eukaryota; kingdom Viridiplantae; phylum Streptophyta; class Magnoliopsida; order Malvales; family Malvaceae; genus Hibiscus; species Hibiscus syriacus. The sequence continues at coordinate 3,702,379 of NW_024062606.1, forward strand.
AACAGTTGTTTAAAGAGTATAATTGTTCAAACTGGGCAGATAGGAACAATATTAACCTGGAAAAGGCTGCATTTACGAAGTACTGCCAGGACTTTATATGCCGGTGGTGCTGGATTAACTTTTCGGTGGAATCGTGACTTCCGAACGAGTACTAAGATGATGGTTGATTCAGGTGCTGCGGCAAGCCAGGGTCCTGTTGTCCATAAATTCCCTGAGAAAGATGATGGTGGATATGTTAGTGGAGGGTGGAAAAGGTAAATATTAGTTTTCCAACCGGTTTTAATTAGTTGTTTTTGTCTTATAGTTCGAGCTATAAGCACAGCCAGTTTTCATGAATGCCATGATTGGTTTAGAATCAAACATGCATGTTGGCGGCTAGAAATTTATGACTTTGTTTCTGGATAATTTTTGCCAGGAAGGTACTTGTATAGTGAATAATAATTATCGTCAGATTCGATTTTGATCTGTACTTTGCATGTTTGAAGTATGGTTCAGTGAACATAATAACTAATGATGGAAAGCTAGATTTAGTTCTGATAGTGGTAGTCAGTGACTGTTTATACAATATAAAGAATTCAATAATGTGAATCTTATATGTGTTGATATGTTTCATAGTACATTTCTTACTCTGATTTGGCAGTGAGGATGGAAAACTAAGCTGCGGTTATTCAAGCTTCAGGGGAAAGAGAGCAACCATGGAAGATTGCTATGATATCAAAACTTCCAAGATTAATGGGCAGACAGTCTGCTTGTTTGGAATCTTTGATGGTTAGTTTCTCTCTTATCATTGCTTTCTTTGTAAAACGATGTGAAATAAAAGACTATAAATTTGAGGTAACATATTATTTAAAAGCGCTTAGTGGGTACCGTCCAAAAGGATCATTGAAGAAGTACTTACTACAATCTGGGGCTAGTCTTTTCCCAGGATCTGGATTTTCACTACCACAAGACTGATAATGCAAAGAAATGCTAAAACATACAAGTTTGCTGATGGTATGATATGTTTGTGGTTTAAAGCTATCCAAAGGGGTATCTCTTTCTTTACCTCTGTCCTAGGGAGGGTTAAAGATAGGTTGATCATAGAGAGTGATAGCAGAGTTGCAGTAGACTGGATCAATAAGGTTGTCTCATGTCCAGCTGTTTATGGTTTCATTGTTAGAGATATTGTTGAGTGTCTTAAAACTGTCGGGGGGGTTGTTAGATGGATTGCAAGGACAGCTAATATGGATGCCGATGCTCTAGCAAAGGCTGGTATAGGTTGATTATTATGTTGTTGACTTCTATAGTTCGGTTTTAAGGCTCAAGAATTGTTGTAAGGGTTCTACTTGGATTTTTCTTTCCAAGGTTGTAATTCTTATTTTCTTCAATGAAATTATAAGGCACTCTTTTCCTCCTTCCGATGATTAAGAAGCTTCTTTACAAGCTCCATTAATCAAGAAGGAGGTTTTTAAAGAGACCTTCAAATCTTATCAAAAAAAAAAAAAATCTGTGTGCATATAATCTGAACAAGTTCAATAACCTTGGAGTAGTGTATTGGGACATGCTTACAACTAATTAGTGGCATAAGTGTCCAATGTTTCCTTGGTCAAAGACATCTTCTAAGCTTTCTTGTGATTTCATTTAAATCAGAGTAGAAGCCAATATGTGATTATGATAATCCATCTGTCTTATTTTTAATAAGCATCTCAAAAGTGCCTCCGGATGTATGATTTGAGTTTTGACCTATTTATATTGTAAGCCCAGCAATGCTTTCTTGGATGATAAGTAAAATTTCCTGAGAGTAAGATGCCATTCATGTCTGAGAATGACAGCTTTTGTTAACCTGTGATTTTAACCACTATCATTTGCAATTGCAGGGCATGGTGGTTCTCGTGCTGCTGAGTATTTGAAGCAATTCCTTTTTGAGAAACTAATGAAGCATCCACAGTTCACGATTGACACCAAACTTGCAATAAGTGCATTCAAGATCTCTGACATGCCGTGTTATGGAGCATATAAATTATTGCATGTCCTTTGTTGTCAATTTTGTAAAGGATCCATGCAATCGCAAGTACTTGTATCTCTGTTTTGTTTCGAGTCTTTAGGTTGCATTCTCATGGGCTTGTGTCCACATAAATATAATCAACCCATTTGATAGTTTTCCGTAATTTATATTGGCTTCAATGGATATGCTTGCAGGTGAAACATATCAACAGACTGATGCAGATTTATTGGATTCTGAAAGAGATACTTATCGAGACGATGGTTCAACTGCTTCAACTGCAGTGTTGGTTGGTAACCATCTATATGTTGCCAATGTTGGAGACTCACGAACTATAATATCAAAGGCTGGAAAAGGTATTCTATGCATTTTTAGTGCTTATTGATATGTTAGTAACAAGTGCATCAATACATGCGGTAGTATATGCTTCCTTTAAACACTTTTACTCAATGATGATCGTGAATAGCTCCTTGAAATTGCTTTGCTCTAAGGGGCCAGTAAAGGAAAGAAAGCCATGCACCATATTCCGAAAGCATTTGAGTTTTTCTTTATTCTGTCCTCTAATATAAATGAATGGTCATGTCACATTATTTTGTATTTAGATATTGTGGGTTACCTTCTACTTATCTTAACCTAGTTACTGTTACTCATGAGTATGGTCAGTAATCATTAATGAGCTATATATAATATGAAATGTACGTTACATTTTTTAGGGATTGGTGTATCTTACATATGAAGCCTATGGCTTTGTTAGAGTAACTACACTTGACATGAAAATGAATGTTGCGAATTCTTAATTTGCAAATTGAGATTCCTAAAAGCAGTTTCTTTTCCTTATAAAGCTATCCCACTTTCTGAAGATCATAAACCAAATAGAAGTGATGAACAGAAGAGAATTGAAAATGCTGGAGGGGTTGTTGTGTGGGCAGGTAAACTGTTTAAAGATCCATCTTGTCTTATTGAAGTCAAGACAAATATTTTCCATTATACCTTGTGATTAAATTGGTAGAGCTGACTCCTGAAAGTTCATCATAAATTTTATTTTTGATCATGTTATCAGGAACTTGGAGGGTAGGAGGTGTATTAGCTATGTCTCGAGCTTTCGGTAATCGAATGTTGAAACAATATGTTGTTGCTGAACCAGATATTCAGGTGATCCTAAAAATTATATATCAACGAGCTATTAATCTTTAATCATTATTACATTTTATCTTATCTTGCAATTATTTTCTTCCATTATATTGCCTTGTGTTTAATATTAAGAGCTCATGTAGGGGAAACATCATCTCATGAGAATATCTTAAAAAGTTGCTTTTTATATTCATCTTTCTCTATTGACCACAAACATCCTAAAAGTCAAACCTGATATGTTAGAATCCAGCGCTAATGTGCTCTTTGTTCCTTAATTTGAATATAGGGGTGAATACCTTAGTCTCCCCCTTTTCCTGAGTTCTACCACCCCTTGCTCCATCTTAATTGGTTCTTTGATTCTATTACTTATGGTGATCTGATTACAACTCAACGCTCATAGAATTGATTTAAAAGGTAGTAGCGTAGGTTTTGAAAATTGGGTTAATGGTTTTTTTGGATAATCGATTTGTATTATCCAAGAATAAGCAGAAATCTGCTACAAAGAAACATCATACAAGTGGCTTCTGTACCTATATTCTATACATTGCTGTCAAAATCTACTAGCCTTCAATAAATAGAGTCTACTATTTACATTTTCCAATCGAACAATTTCTTTAATCCTACCTACAATTTGTTCCTCTACACTGTTCATTTCTGAAAATCCTTCTGTTTCTCTCACACTGAATCATATTGATATAAGCAGCCAAGGCTAGCTCCAATATAAAAGTTAGAAGATATTAGCCTTTAAGCCTTGTTATAAGGCCCATTGAATTTCTTTATACGGCTGAGAACCCTGCTTTGAATATGGAAGAGTCTAAGAATTTACTCCCAGATCTTCTTTGAAAAGGGACAAACAAAGAAGATATGATCCCTTTCGCCAATTCCATTGTTGCAAAGATTACAATCCAGCTGCTCAACCATTCCCATGCTCGGGAGCCTCTCTTTAGTTGGCAACCGATCTAATAAAGCGATTCTGAATAGACATTCATTAGAAACCATACCAGTTTTACCCTGCAAACTTTACTCTCCCTTCTGATCTCATTCCATTAAATCCTTGACAGGTTGTTTTGCATTAATGAAGATTTTATTCCTTATGTTATTTCTCAGGACCAAGAGATAGATGAAGAGTTTGAATTTCTTGTGCTTGCTAGTGATGGATTATGGGATGTAGTGCCTAATGAGGTAAACCTTTCTAACATGTGCATGGTTGCACTTAATTTATCCATGTATCAGGCATGCACTGTGTTTTGTTTTCGAGGAGTGTCTAAGAGTCAAAGTAATTGTTATTCAAGAGTTTTGAACTATTGTGTTAGGGAAGGAACTTGCATAAGATAAGCTTTGCCGATTTAACGTTACATTCCATAAGTTGTCGTGTTTGAGCGGCATCCAAGAGTGAACATACTAGTTATCCAGGACATTTTAACTAGTGAATAAGGAAAGAAAAATAGAAAGGGGTAGGAAACCAGTGCACACGAGTTGATGTTTTGCTACGAATAGTTTCCTACTATTTTGCACGTTATGAGTTAAAAACATTGTGTTTTCAGGATGCTGTTTCGCTTGCCCGAGTAGAAGAAGAACCGGAGACATCTGCTAGAAAGTTGACGGAGATAGCATTCACCCGAGGGAGTGCCGACAATATAACATGCATCGTGGTGAGATTCCACCACGACAAGGCAGATCCACCCAGTCCCTATCCCCAAGCGCGTGATTAGAAGTCCTTGTAGTACTGCATATGCATGTTTGGATTCATTGGAAATCTAGTTTCTAAGCTTGAAATCTGCATGTGCCTTGTGGCCAATGTGCATATATAACAAGGTGACAATTTGCAATGTCCTGTTTGTTCCCATTTCTACACTCTTTTCATCTCTATGCTTAGTTGAAATCCAATAATCCATTCAAGTTAATCTATTAACTGATCATTTTGACCATAATGAATGGTCCGGTGATATTTTGTAAATTTTAATATTTAAAGACTTAATAAAGTATCATTCTATAATCGAAATATCATTTTGTAATTTTTAATAGTAATTAACCCTAAATAAATTTAGTTAAATAAAATGTTCTTTTTTGAAAAAATTATGTCGGTGTTGACAAGGAATGCAGAAGACTTGCCGACAGTTGAACGCAGAGTCTAAAGACCAATCTTCTTCCTTATTAATTGGGAGCGAAGACCATGAATTTTCTTTTTCTCTTTTAAAATAAATCCAAGGAAGTTTCATGGGTAAATTCCATTAATTTTTAGATGAAATTGTATATCAGTTTGAAATTAAAATTTTGAAAAGTTAAATTTCATCCATTAATTTATTAATTTAACTTAAATTACGCATAAATTTATTATTAAATTATCCCCTCAATCCAATTTATTCTATATAAAACATCAATATTCAAAATTTTCTAAACGAACAATATTGAATTTTCTTATATATTTTAAATAATCTAATATATCATTTTATCATAACAATAGGTAATTAATATTTATTAAATTTAAAATTGATATGATTAATATGAATAAAATAATCAAGTTAATGAAATATCAATTAAAAATCAACATGAAAAAGGTATTGAGGTTTCAGTGGCCCTTCATATTATTTTTTCTATCCGTATGGGTTTTCAACTCAAGAAAAATAAATTTAATATAGTTTTTTATCAATTTTTTCATCGTTGATCGTTATAGTACTGGTGTGTCAGTTTACGATGCTGACTTGGTGGTCCACAGTGTTGACGTGACAATCCATTTACCATATTTAAATTATTAATTTTAACTCATCTGTCATGTCATTCACCACCAGGGACGGAACCATGATAAAATATTGAAAAGGAAAGATACTAAATTTCAAAATAATGACTTATTATGTATTTAATCTAAAATGAGGAAAAATCCAATTTTAGTTAAATTCAAACTGATATGGATCTAAAATACTATTAAACCAAAAAAAATTAGGATTGGAAAAGTGCCCTTCCCACTTCTTATATAACTCTGTTCCTGTCCGTCACGTTAATCTATCACTCTGGATTACCATGGACTTTCATGTCAGCACCGTGAACTGCCACATCAACACCGTAACTGTGAATGACGAAAAAACATTGGTCAAAGGCAATATTATGTTTATTTTCTGAGTTGGACGGTCAAATTGAGATAGAAAAATAACACGAGATAAGATTATGTATTAGGTTTTCCTGTGAATCGTCTGCACACGTTTTATGTATTAATATAATGTTGTAGTTATAAGATAATACTTTACTATCCTATTGTGGTTGGTGTATTATTATTGTATTATATATGTAATTATTCCCCTAAATCAGCTGGGTTAAAATTTCATAGTTCTCTGTAAAAAAGTAATTTACAGTCATTTGCTTCGATACAATGACTGTCAATGATATATTATCAGTTACGTCTAATGATACTTTGAAATAATTAGAAGAAATTGCGATGAAATTCAGGAGAAATTACAGTGGTAACAAATATATTAAATCCGTGATTAAGACGGAGTAAGTGCTAATCGGGTATAAATTTAGTTAGAAAAATAATTGATAATTTCTTCTAAAAAATGATAATAAATATTGTTAATTTTTTTATTTATATAATATCTAAATAAATTAATTAAAAATCACAACTTGATCGTACAAGTAATTAATATTAATTAGGGTAAACTACGAATTTAGTATTTAAATTATCAATATTCATCCATTTTAGTACCTAAACTTTCAATTTTTTCAAAATCATATCTAATTTTTTTTATTTTCATTTCATTTTAGTATCCACCGTTAAAAACTTAATGCGTTTAGTACCTAAACTATCAGTTTTGGCCCGTTTTAGTACCTAAACTTTCAATTTTTTTAAAATTTAACGTTAAATTTTTAATGGGGTACTAAAATAAAACGAAAACTAAATTTTAGGTATGATTTAAAAAAATTTAAAAATGTAGATACTAAATAAAACTTAAATTGGTAATTTAGATACTAAACGTATAATTTATGTTATTAATTAATACAATGAATTGAAGAATATAATTGATATATTCTAACTATATTTAATCTAATAATATTTATCCATTATAATAATTATTCAAATAAATCATATTCAAATATATCTAATTAAATTTAACATGAACTCTTTAACATAATTATCAAGTGCAACTCTAATTTCAAATTAATTAATCAAATAAAAAACTAATCTCAAATTAAATTTAGGGTAAACTATGCGGATAGTCCCCCATGTCTAGGGTCTGATCGACTTTGGTTATCAATTTAAAAATTAAGGGGAAATGTTCCTTAGCATTATCGATCCGTTCAATTTTAGTCCCTCGACCACTAATTTTTGTTAACCCCTTTTGTTTTATTCCATAACAGACCGAGGGACTAATATCGAACGGGAGTTAGCGATCGATGGATTAAAATCAAACGGATTGAGAACATTAGGGATCATTCCCCCTTAATTTTTAAATCGGTGACCAAATTCGGTCAGATGAAAAGCATAGGGGACTACCTGCGTAGTTTACCCTTAAATTTATGAAAATAAATGTAAAAAGGATTATATTTAAAGAATCCGAAAAGTGCAGCGACCGGGAGTGAAATTAAACAAGAAAAGGAAGACAAAAAAGGAATGAAATATTTGGTGATACCGAAGCAATCTCGGGAAAGATCAAATTATGGTAAAATTGTAGGAAGTTTTGAATAAAAAGAAAGAAAATATTTTTTTTAACAAAAAGAAGTTTCCTCCCGAAACCCCCTCTCTCCACCCTCTATAAATTAAACCACTCATTAGCCTTTCTCTTCCACCTCGATCTTCGTTTTCCTTTGCTCTCTCCATAACCTGAAAAGAAAAAAGAAAATTTATACTGGCGGTCCTTTGTTATTTTCTCCGCTTCGTCGATTCGATTTTCTCGAGAAAATCGCTCCTATTTCGGTACGCAATTTTCTTCGTTTTTATCGTTATTTATTTTTCTACATGCATATATATGTACCGCAAACAACAATGTCGATTCATTCGTTAATCCCCAACGATTCTCCGTGCGACACACGCGAGTGAATCGCGCGTCTAGTCTCCGCCGCGCTTTACGACGCTTGCTTCTCACGCGCCGTGTAGTCGTGGTCTCTGTTTGTTAATTATGTAGTTATTTTGAGTTGTTGACTTCCCCATGTTTTCCGTTACCAAAAAACCAAACTTCGTATAATTCACCTTCCGAGATTCCGACGCGTGTCTCTCGTAGGGCCGTTAATCTTAACTCCGGGACCGAGCTCAACCGTCTCGTTGTCTTGACCGTAGGATCCGCCGCGTGTTGGGTCTAGATTGTAGGTTCCACCGACTAGTTTCTAGTAGTGGGGTATAGTGAAAAGGGCTCTTTTCAAAGAAACGACTTGTACCTGAAAACGGTTATTGGTTATGTTTTGATAGTAAAGTTGCCTTATTTCTAGATGAACCTCGATTGACTTTGACTTTGAATAAGAAAATATCAATTGCTTTATTTTTACTTACTTTGTTTAAAACCATTAGTTTGGTTAATCAAATTTTTAATAGTGCCTTTTAATTAGACTCTTGGCTTGACTTCTTAGGGGGTGTTTGGATGGGGGAATGTGAGATTTTTATGGGAATGAAATCCATATTCCCCCGTTTGATTAGTCCGGGAATCCTATTTCTGGTAATGTAACATTATCAATAGTAGATTTTTTGGGTATATTATCGGGAATGTCATTATTTTCCTTTCCTTAGGTATTGTTGGATTATCGGCGTTTTGGACTAAAATGCCCTTAATTTTTTTTCCTTTCAAAAATATTATTCTTCTGTCATTGAATAATAAAAATTCTACGAATGTTAAATTATAAATTTATCCTTATACTATTTTAGATTTTTTAAAAAATCTATAATTAAAATTTTATATGAAGTTCAGAGTTAAAATATAATTTTATCATTTCATTAAACCTTTTTATATTTTCAATTTTGTAAAATAAATTATATAAATTTTATGAATTTAAATTTTTTAAAGAAAATTTATAAATATTTTCCAACTTGTTAAAAAAACAAATATATAATAAAGATAATTTTGTTAAATATACATTCTAATAATCTTTTATTCATTTAACCAAACACGGTAATCTTACATTCCTGCTAAGTCAACAAAACACAAAATACAATATTTCTAGTAATCTTATTCCCTGATAATCTTATATTCCAATTGATAATTTTACATTTCTTGAACCAAACGCACCCTAAGTGTCATTACCTTGGCCATGCACTGGTTCCCTGTTGTAGCTTAATTTAGTATTCCTCCTTTATAGTTTTACTCAATCGATTGGTAATAAATTAATAAATAATTAATCATTCAAACTTCAGTTTCAGACAGTTTCTTTGAACCAGACATTTCGTCCTTTTGCAACATGCCTGTTTCCCACAAGGCTTCATTTTTTGTTCCTTTTTGCTTTAACTTCTCTAAGCCGTGTGCTCGGCGTGTCCGCCATTAACACCTTGATCTGCCGATGCTCCTCGATCAACCTCTTAGACCCGTCGACACGTGAAAATCTGTCTTCTGTACCTAAAAATTATAGGTATTAATATAATAAAACCCGGGGGGGGTACCCTTTGTTCACACCTAACTAGGGTTCAAAAATTCAACTTTGGTATTCTTTTTAGAAAGGCAATAAACAATTTAGATACTAAAAATTAATTTGAGATATAATTTAGACATTTAAAAGTATATTAAATCTATTTTAATTATAATTAGTGTAGTAAAAGTTTAATATTTAATGAACAAAGTGACCAGTCGTTAATTCTAATGGTAAAATGTTTTATTCATTAGAATATTACTCTCCCGTCCCATTTTTATTGTCCATTATTAATTTTTCACTTAGTTATAAGAGAAAAAATTTGTGTAAAAAAGGTTTTGTAAAAAAATAAAATGACAATTTTAATTGAAAAGTTAAACTTTATTTTCATGAGAAATTTTTAAAAAAAGGAAATGTGTTTAGTAAAGTTATTGACTTTTTCAAATGGACAATTTAAGTGAGACCATTTTAAAGAGACCATTTTAAAGCACAAAATAGATAATTTTAATGAGAAATAGAAAGTAATATATTTTGATATAAGATTAATTTGAGAGAAAATAATTTTAGTGACCGAAAATGTCTTATAATATATGATTCTAACTAATTTTTTTTGGATTTACGAAAATGACCAACAAATTCACAACGTGAATTTTAGTACTGTTTACCTATATCGGTAATTAGCGGTGCGAATTTGAAAATCGCGTTGCGAATTTAAAAATCACATTGCGATAGTACTGTTTCAAATTCGCAACGCTAATTACCGATATAGGTAAACAATACTATCGCAATGTAAACAGTATTATTGCAATATAAACAGTACTATCGCAATGCGATTTTTAATTCGCAACGCGATTTTCAAATTCGCAACGCTAATTACCGATATAGGTAAACAGTATTATCGCAATGTAAACAGTACTATCGCAATATAAACAGTACTATTGCAATGCGATTTTTAAATTCGCAACGCTAATTACCGAGATAGGTAAACAGAACTATCGCAACGCGATTTTCAAATTCACAACTCTAATTATCGATATAGGTAAACACAACTATCGCAACGCGAATTTGGAAAATCCAGTTACGATTTACATATTTGCGTTGCGTATTTGGAAACTGTGTTGCGAAATTCGAGTTCGCGTTGCTAAATAATTTAAATCGTATATTATAAGACATTTTTGGTCATTGAAGTTATTTTCTCTTAATTTTATAGTTAATAATAAATTGAAAGTTTTTAAAATATATTTGTTTTTGGCTTGAACGGTAAAAATATGTCCAACGTATGTATTTTTTTAGTTTGGTGTCTAATAATTTTTTGTCCAATTTAAGATAACGTTTTATTCCATAATTCAATTTGATGTATGCCCGTGATGGACCGGTTTATTTCGACTGTTAAATGTCCCGTGACTTATTTTTTAGGGTAAAATATATAAATAGTCCTCAAACTTCTAATAGTCTTGTATTTTGGTCACCCTGTTCTTCTTCTTCCCCAAATCTTTTGACAGGACATCGAATAGTTCAATAGAAATTATGTGTTTTCTTCTCCTTCTTCTTCCCTAAATCTTTTATTCCCTCTCCTTTTCACCCTCAGTTACCATGTTGTTATCTCATTCCCGCCGTTAACTCACGTGTTGGTCTCCAGCTTGACGCTCGCCGTAGTCCACGGAACAGCCACCGTATGCGCCATCGTAGCCGCCAGAATCCTCCCGAATGTTTCCTTCTCTACCGTCGCCGCCCTCCTTTCCGGCGGTTACAGCCTCCTCTACTGGGAAACGAACAACCCAAATTACCCAGTTAAACGCCTCTACATTAACAACACCGTTTTCCTACAATCCCTCTCCATCGGCGACGAAAGGATTTGCGCAACCACGACGAACGCTTTGTAACCCGTCGCCTGTTGGGGAAGGAACACAGTATCGAAAGCCATCGAAACGCAATTCGAGAACATGTCAATGGACAGTATCGAAGCAGGGGTTTCCCATGTTTGTGGAGTGAACTCAGTTGTCGAGTTAGTTTGTAAAGGAAACAACTCGACGGGTCAACTCAATATTCCATTAAACAAAGGTTTAAGCTTTGCTTCAGGGTTAGCCCTTGGTGATGGGTTTAACTGTGGGATTCGAAGATCGAACGGGACCATTGTTTGTTGGGGTTCCATGAATGAGTCCATTGAAGAAATCAAGTTCGAATCCATTGTTGTAGGCTTGAATTTCACTTGTGGATTAACAACGATGAATTTATCTATTGTTTGTTGGGGTCCAAGGTGGCCCAAGAGAAATGGGTTTAATTTGAATTCTTCTTTAGAGTTACCTTCAATTGCGGATATTTTCGGTTGCCATTTTCAATTTTGGAGATGTAAAAGAATAAGAACGACAAGAAGAACGGGGTGACCAAAATGCAATACTATTAGAAGTTTGGGAATTATTTGTACATTTTATCCTAAAAATATGTCAAGTAGCATTTCACCGTCAAAATTAACGGTGTCGGAGTAGCCACCAAACTGAATTACAAAATAAAACATTTGTCCTAAATTTGAACCAAAAAAACATTAGACACTAAAAAAAACATACTTTAGACACTATTTTAACTTTTAAGCCTATTTTTTATTTTTTTCAATGGATTATAAACGGAAGTTTTTTTATTTTGGTGAACAAAGTGAAAATGTTACAAAATTTATTATTGGTACGGTATACATCATTAAGCAACCATCTTGTCAGCTGATATCAAAGGAGCGTCAGATGCTATTTCACTGAGTCTTGTCTTGTCGGTATTATTATCATCACCGCCCCGACGTTATCTTCTTTGTGTCGTGAATCACTCCTCGTATCTATATGGTTCTTTTGAGTTGGAACCTAAGGGAATTCAGTTAGAATAAAGGCAATGATGGTAGTTAAAGATTGTTTTCAATTTTCTTGCTGTTTTGTCTGAACTAGTAATGGCAGTAGAAGATAGATGTCTGAATCAGCTGGTGGTAACCCTTTAGATATCAGGCACAACCCACGGCCATGTCCATTTTGTCTGCTGCATAAAACCATTTTACCTTTTGTTTTCTTCTGGTCCCTAACATTTGAACAGGATGATCAAGAGAAGCTCGGCAAAGATTAAGCACGCGATGGGATTTAAAATATCACATTCCAACAAACAGAAGAAAGTGAAGCCTTTCTATGGTCCAGAGAATGATGATGGTGATGGTGATGGAACCAATGGCTCTTTGACATTAATCAGCCCACCTGATGATGCATGCTATGCTTCATGGCTGGTAAAATTCTCCTATTATTTGTGCTTAACATCATGCACATGCATGCATGTCTTGAAACTCATCATCGCCGTGCATGTTCTTACCCAGATTCAACACCCTTCTGCATTGAACGCATTCGATTCCATAACGAAGGAAGCTAAGTGGAAAAAGGTTGTCGTGTTTTTGGACTACGACGGCACTTTGTCGCCCATCGTTGATGATCCCGACAAGGCCTTCATGTCTGCCGAGGTATTGCTCTGCATGCACATACATGATACATCTCCACCATGCATGATTAAGTGGTATCTTTACCCTTTTTTTCTTCATTTCAGATGCGTATGGCAGTACGTGAAGTTGCAAAGTATTTTCCGACATCTATAGTCAGCGGTCGGAGCCGGGAAAAGGTTAAAGAATTTGTACAGTTAAGCAATGTATATTATGCTGGGAGCCATGGGCTGGACATATTGGCGCCACCCAGAGCAGATAAAAAGGTGAATGAAGGTGCCTTTCAACCTGCAAAATTATATTTACCTGCAATTCAAGAGGTAATTTTGCTCAAGAACTCGCTGTTTTCAAAGCTTTTACTGCATGTAATTTTATATTAATGAGCTATTTGTTCACGGCAGATATCAATAGAGTTAGAAGACACAATTAGAGATATACAAGGCGCTAGGCTAGAGGATAACAAGTTCTGCATCTCTGTGCATTATCGGCAAGTTCAACCAAAAGTAAAACCTTTTAAAATGTCATAGTTTTCATCTCTTAAAACGTCACAAATTTAACCGATTCTTGTCCTTGTACACCCAGGACCGTGAAATTTTGAAGGAGAGGGTGAAATCTCTAGTCGAAAATCGCCCCGAATTCCGCCTCACCGAGGGTAAAATGGTTCTAGAAGTGCGACCATCGATCGAGTGGAACAAAGGCGACGCCCTGAATTATTTGCTCGAAACTTTAGGATTCAACAATGCCAAAGATGTCCTCCCATTGTACATCGGAGACGATCGAACGGACGAAGATGCATTCAAGGTCTAATACATTTTTGCATATACTTTTGCCATGTAATTTTCTAAAATGCAACTGTTTACTGATATTTTATGGTGATTTGTTGCAGGTCATAGCTGGTAGACGTGAAGGGTTTCCCATTATAGTTTCTTCCATTCCAAGGGACACCATAGCTTGGTACTCGTTGCGCGATCCATCCGACGTATTAGCTTTCCTATTACGTCTCGCCAAATGGAAGAAATCAGAGACTTCCATCTTCAAGTAGATTCATCAATGGTTCCCTTATATAACATAATATATATATATATAATAAGTAGAAAAGGGTCTTTGAATGGATGGATATTCACCACTTTAGGTGTGTTTTTTGTTGTTGAAGTGGTGTTGTATCCATTCAGCTTGTAAATGATAGGGTTTCCTACTCACTTTAGAATGTGAAGCGTAGTTTATTTCGAGTCTTCACATTACTGGAATGAGAGCCAGTGGTAAATCTGTTCTAACATTTTGGTATATATTGGATTATTAAACTTTATATACGTGAAATGGTAGCTTTTATTTTTCCTTTTAAAATATCTAATTCCGCCATTGTTTTGATGTTATTTCTGTTATAAATATCACTTATTATCGGCCATACGTTGAATTATCTGTATTCAATCGGGTTGAGTAAAATTCTACTTGAAAAATTGAATTTAATTTTTTATTTTCGAGTTATTTAAGTCAATTTGAATTGTCGATTCGGATTTCGAGTTATTTTATAAATAAAAATTTTGATTAAGTATTTTAATAGTTTTATAATTTAGTCTTTGATTTCATTACTCCTTCAATTCATCTTCTCTTTCATTTTAAGTCTATTTTTTAATTAAATTTGAACCACATGCTCTTAAATTAAACTATAGTAGAATACGTATATACTTTTAATTTCTCTTTTTAATAATATTTTTTATTTTTCAATTTGGTCTCTTAATTTTTTCATGATTTCTTTGTTTCTTCAATTCATTATTTATTTTAAATATGTTTTTCTAATAAATTTAAACCACATGCTCATATACTATTATAGAATACATATATAACTCCAATTCATATTTTTCTCTAATAATGTATTCGTTTTATTCGGTCCTTAACTTTGTATTTTATTCAATTTAGTCTTTTGACTGCAATTGTTCGCAAATTCTTTCTTCTCATCAATTCATTGATTTGCTCTCATCAATATTTTACCCTCAAAATACATACTTTGGTCCTTAACTTTGCATTTTACCCAATAATACTATAAATAATTTTAATAAAATTAACACAGAAACTCGAATAACTCGACTCAAATTTGATGTCAGCTATTAAGTTAATGTTGCTTTTAAATTTAAGTAGTATCATTGGTTCAATTTAAATTAAAATTTTAGGGTGTACAAAACTTTAAAAAGGATCATATTAATCTTAATTAACGTTTACTTTTGAGATTATATAAATCATGTGAGCCCATTTCCCTTTCTTTGTTTTATACCTCATAATTAAACCTGAAGCCTCTCTTTTCACACCTTTACTGAGACTTGAGATCTTGTATCACTCTTGTTCCACGAAAAAAATCATTGTTTAAAAAAATGAAAAAAGGAACAAACTGTTCACTCTTTCGAACAAAAAAAAAGAAAAAAAAAAAGAGGGGAAGGAAAAATTGATCGTTTCAATTATCTTTCATCTATTCTTTTTCCTTGTTTCATTGTGCATCATGTTAATTTGTGGATTGTTTTTAATTATTTCGATCTCTTGTTTCGGTATTTTAAACCTTTCTTTTTGGCATTTTCCTTATCCTAACCTAAGCCCCGTTACACCTTGTTTAAAGAACCCTTGATTATTGCATTATGTTCATTTTCATAGTAGAGACTTTATTGTATTCCAAACCTATGATAATATTTTGATTAGTTTCGATTTGAGCGATTTCATTCACCGATAATTTATCTACAACACTATAAATTACTACTTATTTTTGTTATCTTATTTTCCTAATTAATGTTGACAGTTTATTTTAGGCTTATATCACAAATATGTACTTAAAGTATATCACATTTTTCATTTAAGTACTTAAAGTATTTTTTTAGTCAACATGAGTATATAAATTTATCTTTTTGATCAAAATAAGTACCTAAAGTATTTTTTGATTAAAATATGTATCTAAAGTGTTCAATTTTTTCATTTAAGTACCTAAAGTATTCTTTAATTAATATCACATGTCAACTTTTTTAGAACCTAGATAAAAAAAATTGAATACTTTAGGTACGTATGTTGATAAAAACAAAATTATATACTTATTTTGATAAAAAGATAACTTTAGGTACTTCTTTTGATAAAAAAAATACTTGAGTTCTCTTGGATGAAAAAAATATACTTTAAATATTTATTTATAATATAAGCCTTTATTTCACAATAATATGATTAGTTTCCAACAAACTAATGATCAAAGACCAACCAATTAAACCCACTAAGAGTGCTAATATTGTAAAAATTAATGCCTAATCTGTTGACATCAGCTGTAGCAGGCACCAATGGCTAACAAGATATTTAATCATAGGTGATCTATGGTAATGGAGCAATATCTTAATTATTTAATTAATGTTCTTTAATGTCATTAATCCTTAAGTGCTGCCAACATGACTATCACCATAGCCCATATATTATATGTATATGAAGATTTCGACAGACCAAAACAGAATGAATCTCATCTCCACTCAATTGACTCCACATTGGTGGGTTTTATTTAAAATTACTGGTTCTTGTTGATTGATAATCTTTTTGGCATTTTCAAACAAAAGAACAATGGAGGGGAGGGCATTGCTTTAAAATAAAAGTTGTGCTATACTAGCTATAGTTATTATGGTACGTTTAGTATCTAAACTATTAGTTTTGATCCGTTTTAATATCTAAATTTTCATTTTTTTTTCAAAACCACACCTAACGTTTAATTTTTGTTTCATTTTAGACCCTCATTCAAAGTTTAACTTTTGAAAAAATTGAGAGTTTAAGTACTGAAACAAACCAAAACTGATAATTTAGGTATTAAATGCGTGAAATTTTTAATGGCGGGGTACTAAAATGAAATGAAAACGTTAGTTATGATTGTGAAAAATATGAAAATTTTGATACTAAAATGGATAAAAACTTATAATTTAGAAACTAAATGCATAATTTACCCTAGTTATTAAATAACTTGTGTGTAATTTAATGTTTTTGTCCCACAGTTAATTGTGCACGTCTTTATTTCTGTTGGTTTGGTTTGGCCCAAAATATTAACTATTTTTTCCTAAAAAAAAGTTCTCATTAATAATATGATATCAAAAGTGACATTTTTTTATTAATCTGTAATAAATTTAAGATAATATATGTTTATAGATAACTCGTAATCTTTCGATAATGAACGCTCACACCCATGACATCTATGGTGTTCAAACCCGGATATCAAGGAATGACAACCACTCCTTTACCACGGAGACCACTCAAAATAAACTCAGAAGTGACAGTTGTACATAGATATAGTTGATAATTTTACTGGTTTTTAGGGTAAACAAACATTTTGATACTTGAATTTGGTTTTAATGTATAATTTAGTACTTACTTTTTTTGGGTCCAATTAAGCATGTGAACTTGACTTTTAAATCGGGGTCGGCCCTGGGCTAGGGCAGGAGAAGCGTCCGCTCACGACCCATAAATTAATATTTTTAATATAACATTTTTTCCATAATTTTTGATAATAAATTAAAAAAAATTGTAAAATCAAAATAATGGAGTCTATGAATTTATTAAATATAATAAACTCAAAATTATAAAATAAAATAATATGGCCCCGTGATTTATTAATTTGTCAATTTTCATTATTAAATTTTATATTAACATTATTATATTGTTTAACTTCTCATAAAATTTTTATTCAATATTTATTTCCCAAAATAAAAAAAATCCAATTGAATCTTTTTAATTTTTATATTTCCAAATTCCTACCAATAATTCACCAAATCTCTTTCCCGGTTTTTTTCATATCAATGAATTTTTTTATTAAAGCTATTTTTTCTCTTTAAAACTCAATTGGAGGAAAATAATTAAGTATGATTAGTACATTTCTTTTCTCTTCCATATTTCATAATTCATCTAAAAATTATTACTCTCACTTTTTAATCTCTCGTATTTCTCACAAACACAAAGTCGCAATTGTTTACAAACAATTGTAGTTCTTGAATCATATCGAAGATTATTCTTAAAATTCTAAGCAATATCATGTTTTCAAAATATTTGTTTTGATTTCTATATATTGCTTAATTCTAGATAGAATCGTTCTTTTATTTTCAAATGTTATGTTATATATTGATAAAATTATGTCATAAAACATTGATGTTGACACTATCATCAATGATTTTGCATAAAAATGCTCAAAACAATGTTTTTATAAGTATTTATATGCTTAATGTATTTTTAAAATTGTTGATGTTGTACTGAATTACTATTTGTTTAATTTAATAAAAAATTCTAATGAAATTTTTATATTAAATATTTCTTAAATTTCTTTGAATCAGGGGCCCATTTTTTTTAATTTAGTCACGACTCAAGAAATAGTCAGGACCGACCATGTTTTAAATTAAAGGGTAAAGTATACAAATGGACTCCCAATTATAGGGTAATGCTTTATTTAGTCTCTCGACTATTACAAATTATAAAATAGTCTTCTGAATATAGAGTGTTGCTTTATTGAGTTACTCGACTATTAAAGTTACAAAATAATCATCTGACTATTTATTACGTTATAAAGTCGTCCTTTTTCGTTATAAATTGACGTTATTCTGAGCTAAACGTTAACTTGCTGACTGCCATATGATAAAATACGATATCAGATTCTCAAATGGCTATCATATTAAATCATTATGTTAACATTCAAGTCAAACGACCGTCAATTTTTAACAAAAAATGATGAGTTTGGAACATAATAAATAGTCAGATGATCATTTTGTAACTTTTAATTATTGAGTAACTCAACAAAACAACACTCTATAATCACAATATCATTTTATAATATTTAATAGTCAGATGACTTAATAAAGTAATACCCTATTATCACATGACATCATTTGTGCACTTTACTTTAAATTAAATTAATGATTGAATTTGATTTGGTAGTTCAGTTTGATTCAAATATATCATTTATCATAAATATTAATTTAAACAAAAAATAAAGTTCAAATACCTTACCTAATTGAATCGTTAAGTCGATTTTTTTGGTTACCCTGTAGTTTCAGGGTTTTACTATGAATAATCTGAACCAACCCGAGTCCATAACATAATAAATAGTCAGATGATCATTTTGTAACTTTTAATTGTCGAGTGACCTAACAAAACAACATGATATAGTCAGAAGACCATTTTATGATTTTTAATAGTCAAATGACTTAATAAAATAATACCTTATTATCACATGACATCATTTGTGCACTTTACCCTAAATTAAATTAATGATTGAATTTGATTTGGTGTTTCAGTTTGATTCAAATATAATTATTTATCATAAATATTAATTTGGGCAAAAAATAAAGTTCAAATACCTTACCTAATTGAACCGTTAAGTCAATTTTTTCCCTTCAGTTTCAGGGCTTTGCACCGAATAATTTAGATCGATCCGGGTTATACATATAGTTTTAGTGAGTGGGTTTATTAACGGAGATTTTCTATATACACAAAGAATCGAACCTAAAATCTTATTTAAGTGATATCAAGTTGCTTACCCTAATAAATAAATATAGAGAATGCACCCATAAGACATAGATTAAAGTTAACCAAAGTCTACTTGATTGCATTGTTATATATAAAAAATTACAGTATTTAAAAACTAAATCACTTTATTATATTGACTATTAAGGCCCTTTTAGTTAAAAATTATTAAAATTTAGAAGTTTATTATCTTCACAAAATTTTAGAAGTGTGAAAAGCAAAAATAAATAAAATAGAAAGGTCAAAACTGGAATTTAAAAATTAATTTTGGCAGCACGGCCAAACCATAATATAAATGAAGATGGACCATTAATGGCCCCACATTTTCCTAAAAAAATCAATCTAATATTAAATGTTTCAATTTCAACTTTTTAATGTCAATGATTTTATATCAACAATCTTTAGAAAAAAGGGTTAAAATTTGATAATTTTTATAATTTGCTCATCTGATATAATATTTTGAAATGGTGTTATATCGTGAACGAAAAAAGGAAAATCTTTTTTAAAATTTTCTAGTTGACAATACGACGTAATATGATAATATCACGTTATCTGAAGGACAAAAGGATAAAGTTTAGAGATTAAATTGAGAAAGTTGTTAAGTTTGAGGACTAATTTTGACAAAAAAACCAAAGACCGGATTGGGAAAGGGGGACAAAATGAGGGGCCAAAACGTGACTTATCCCTTGTAAAGATTAAAATTCCAAAATCAATGGCAATTCTCGTAATAAAATTGTTAATCCAAGGTCAAATCGAAGAGTAAATCCAGTTAAAATAATAAAAAATATTAAGCGTTTAAAATGAGATTTTTATTTTTATTATTTCAGGCGATGAGGTAGGCTTCCCTCCTTTTTTATGGCGGTTACAGGCTTTTCTTCAGATAAACAGCGTTAAACAAAATCCTAGAATCCTCGTCGGAGTTTCAGTCCGGTCGATGATCGGAGCTCTGGTTTCCGTCGGAGGAGACGAGATAGAGCGTTTATCTGTCGTTCGTTGTTTGTTGGGTGAGAGAAAAGCGAGTTTTTGTAGGTAGATAAGAAGAGGAAGACTGAAAATGAATGGTAATGGCAATGGATTTGGGAGTGCGGCGGCGGCTGCTGACTATATAAGGAGACATCATCTGCATGAGATTGGAGAGAATCAGTGTAGTTCAACTCTCGTAAAGCACATCAAAGCTCCCGTTCCTCTCGTAACTTCCTTTTTCTCTCTGTTTACGTTTTGTATCTTTCAATTCAATTCATCTCAAGATTCTTGTCAGTTATCATCTTCTATTACTTTTCTTTTTCTTTCATTTCTTTGGATCTGTTTCTGATATTTTATGATGCTATCTCTTTTGATACCTTCATTGATCGATTCTTTTTCTTTTTCTTTTTTTTTTTGTGTGTAATCATTCTGTGTTTTCTTATGGAGATTGTTTTTCAATGTTTGACTTCTTTTTCTCCGGGTTGATTTGTCTTGATCTGTGGTGGTTTTATTTTCTAGAAGTCTTTGATTGTTTTGATTCATTTTTTTAATTATCCTTCCATTGAATAATTATAATAACAGAAGATTGATTTGAATTAGTTACATTTACTGTCCCGGTGGTTGAAATTTGCATAACCTGTTGAATTAGAGAAGACATTTTCTGATCTTTTGTGGGCGAAACAGAGATAATTTTGATTAAGTTTAATGCTTAGGAGCAACTCAAAACTTTCTTCTTTCAATTTGAACAGATTTTGGTTGGTTTAATTGTCAGAAGTTTTTTTCCAGATTAAATTCATTTCTATAATATAGTTAATTGCTTTATATGGAAACAATCTGGTTATGATTTAATCGATTAAATGCAACTTATCTTTTTTGTTATTGCATTTCTTAGAAATGGGAATGACGTGAGTATATGCTCCAAATCTTTATTTCTTCTTTCGTCTCCATTATTTTGCACGTACCATATGAAATGTTTATATTTGAAGGAAGAATATACAGATGAAAGTGGAAAGATTTTAATAATTAAGTGGATATTCCGATAATGAACAAATAATTATCTCCTCCACAATTGTAGAGCTTGATTCTTATGTTTTTTTTTGTTGTGAATGTGTTAATCTATCTCCTTGGATCAATTTTCCTTTTCCTGAATATGCGTACTTTTCGCTGAAACTTGTATTGCTTTGTCTTTATTTTCTTTTTACAGGTTTGGTCTTTGGTGAGGAGGTTTGACCAACCTCAGAAGTATAAACCTTTTGTGAGCAGGTGCGTCGCACAGGGGAACCTAGAGATTGGAAGTCTTAGAGAAGTTGATGTCAAGTCGGGTCTCCCGGCTACTACAAGTACTGAAAGATTGGAACTCCTTGATGATAACGAGCATATCCTCTGCATCAAGATTATAGGTGGTGATCACAAACTTAAGGTAGAAAAAATATTTCTCCCTCCCTTTCTTCTGATAACCTTTGTTACTCTTTTATTTTCATTCAGTATCACCCATCTTTTGTATCTCAAGTCCATTTGTTCTTAGAACAAAGTAGATTAGATGCATTTGCTTGCAGAGCTAAAGTCCATTTGTTCTACAAGATGGTTGCCGGTTTTGTAATATTTGCCAAGGTTAGTGAAATACAAGTGTCACCAAATTTTGGATGAATTTATGGGTATTTTTTTAAATCCTGAAAACTATATAGTTAGATTTGCAGCTAAATTTGGTTTCCTGAATGTTCTGGTACAAAAGTTAATTAGTAGACAAGTCATGATCATGAAGTTCAACTCTTAAGTGGAACAGTTGTAAATTGGAGATGCAGACAAAGTTTGATACCTTTTGACCCTATTTTTTTTAATTTTATCTAGAACTACTCTTCAATCATTTCCCTCCATCCGGAGATCATTGACGGAAGACCGGGGACGTTAGTCATTGAATCCTTCGTGGTAGATGTGCCTGAAGGGAACACGAGGGACGAGACATGCTACTTTGTTGAAGCTTTGATCAAGTGCAACCTCAAATCACTGGCAAATGTCTCTGAGGGGCTAGCAGTGCAGGACCGGACCGAGCCTATTGATATATGAAAGTTGAGGCCGAGGAGATGAAAGAAAAATAATGTGTTGGATATAGTTGCCATGGATGAAGCTTCAAAAGGCTTTTCGTACCTGGGAGGGGCTTTAGGGATGGACTGGCAATTGTGGTATTCCATCTTCTACACACACACACTGCATTGCTTGTACTTTATCATTTGTTTCTCCTTTTGTTTATCGAACTTAATATGCTGGATTTCCTCTGTAGTAGATTAACCTCATTGTTGAAGGATGGGAAGAGAATGGACTTAATTCCTGCCCAGCTGATCCAGGATTTCCAAGAGAAAATGGAAAAAGAAAAGGAAGAAGGAAGATGAACTTAATCAAGAATATAATAACACTGCAATGTATCGCAATCTATACATTCTAAGTTGCTAAAGAAAATCAAATTTATAAGTGGCAAGAAGAATAAATGGTTGGTCAGTTTATAAAGAAAGAGAAACAAAACAAAACGAAAACATGGGGAGCAACGACTGATGCGGCAACTGAGGCGAGGCAACTCAATGAGTTTTTATACGGTCGATACTTGATAGAGAAATGGTATTTTACATATGATTGGGTCTGAAAGGGGGTACGCCAATATGGCCCGGCATTTGCATCATTCCGGGGCTCATTTGAGGCATCGAAGCTGGTGGACTGTAAGGATTATGATTTGTCATCTGTACCGGCATCGAGTGGAGCACTGCCGGCACGGCTGAGGCTCTCCATCCGGAAGAAGGTCGTGGAGGGATCATAGGTTGTCCCATTCCAGGAGCAGCATATTGAGTCCCATTGATTGCTGACCAGCTTCACCCACAGTTTGAATTGGCTGTTGCCCCAAACCTGAAGGCTGTGGGTTAACCAGGACGGGATCAGTGATTGTGTAATCCCTGCTCCTATCATTGTCGAGCTGCATAGATAAACCAACCGTATTAGATTAAACTGCATAAAATGCATAATAAACTGTGTTATTAATATAATTATATAATGCAACCTCAGTCTATTAATATAATTATATAATGCAACATAAGTCGGATTCTTAAGATACGACGATGACACTCCAAAATCTCCCTTCATCTTTTTCTACCCTTAATGAAAAAGTGCGAAGACTGTGCTCGGCCTTTAATTCTGCCAACAAGTTAGACTATTGCATTAATGGCACAAATACCTTTATACTAAGATCGGTGTGGCGTGAATAAGAGAGATGAAGTTTGCAAAACCCTCCATCGTATATGCAGTTCCCTTCTAAGGCCTCCTTGGCAACAATAGCTGTCTGAACATCTGCCGAAACATGGAACCATTAGCACTTGAATTCGAGGAACGACAGAAATGAAATGCCCAATCTAGTTCTTATGTTTTTGCCATGATATAGAAAGAATAATGGGTTAGGCCATAAATGCCAATCATGAACTTGTAAGAATAAGCAAGCTCAGCTATAAGAGAGAAAATATCAGGTAATCGGTATTGAGTTGGGGTACTAGACAGTCCAACAAGTGTTCCTTCCAGTAAAAAATACCATGTGTAGAACATCCAAGGTAACAGCATACTGCATGTTCTCAATAAATGCAAGTAACACATTGCTCTCAGGTTCAAGCTTTTTCACATCAAAACCCGTATTGAACTGCAATGATGACAATTGAGTGAATCTCATTAACAAAGTATCAGACAAGCACTATACGTTACAGCATAGCGGCAACGTTATTCATTTCTCAGGAGGAATACAGATAACAGGAGTTGAATCTCAATGTATGTGACACCTTGCATGAGACAAAATCACATGTAAACATTTTAATGAAGTTATGTCAAGTACCTCGTGCTAATACTAATGCTTTATGCACTAAGAATATGTACCCTGTAAAGACTCCAATAAGTCATTGCAATCTATAATTCCCTCGTATCTGCCAGAAAATAAGGAATGGAATGAGTCCAACACATCAGGTCTTAAGCAATGAGATAGAAGCAACAGAACTTATCATAGAGCTTGACAATTGCAGAGATGCATTTCAGGTTTTCCAAATATGTTAACACAATCAGCAGATGTAAAATCAATAATTTTTACAAGGTACAAAAATGCAGAAAAATATAAAAAGAACAACGATGTAAAAACCAACCAAATTGTGCTGCTAAGAAACCACAAATCTTTCCAAAACCTTATTCTGTTACCATAAGATTTCAGGACTAAAATAATAATTAGAAATTATGTTTTATTCCAAAATAGCAAGAGATAAGTATGTTTGCTTGAGCACAGAAGGTGCATAAGAGACTTTCAATCTTCACAGGAGTATCATGTAACCACTCATTCATTAGCAGAATAACAGGCATCAGCGGACAGAAAACAATACTGATTACATGAATGACTAGCTACCTAATCAGAAATCAGGTTCACATGACAAAAGCTAGCATCTCCCTTATAAGTAGCCATGGCTTCAGCTGAGTGACAATTCAAACCGAGGTTAGGAAGATTTTGGCACCCAATAAAGCTAGCATCTATTGTCTATTGCTTAAACTCGTATTCATATTCATGCCAAAACAACAAAAAGTTTTGTTGTGTGTGTGTGTGTGGAAAGAGCATGACAAAAACCACACAATCCTAGTAATTACATAAACTCAGATATTCCTTACCAGATGCAAAACATCAATGGAAACAAGCCGCGAATCTTGACCTCCGATTGTTACCAAAAGAACATTACCGGTTGTTTACAATCTCTTGCCTGTTAGGATATTGTAGGTAGACCTTTTCCCTCCTAACTTGAGCAGGCTCCGAAGATGAAGCATAATAGTTGATGGGTGATTTTACCTAGTATTGTAGCTAAAATCACCCATCAACTATTGTATTTATCAAATTTTAAATATCTAAATTATTTTTCTTTTGCTAATTCACATCCCTAATGTCAACTCTGGCTTTCACGTAAATTTCTACTCATCGTTTTTCTTATAATATACTCCTTCACATTTTTCTGAAATTTGTATTTTATCGTGTGATATTTTTCTCGTGTCATATACATTTTGTGACCTATCATTTGATTGGATAGAAAAATTAAATAAAAACTTGATAACATTAAGGGCGAGAATTAACGAAAAGAAATAGTGTAAGTACCTCGAATTAACAAATGCTATATTTTAAGGGTGGTTATATAATAAAAATTTAATTATATACACAAGTTTAGAAAAATATTTTAGAAAATTAAAAGCTGATATAGTGATATTTTAATATCAATAATTCAAATGAAGTAATTTATTAAAAACTTTTAAAAATAAATATTAATTTAATATATAATAAATATAAATACATTATATTGGTAAATTTAGGAGCATACGACAATATTATTGGGGTTAGGTGTGGGAAATAGGATAAGATATGATATGCTGTCCAAAAAGAACCGAATTATTGCTAATAAGGGATGGGTTAGTGCTCTCAAATGAGATAACCCGAATTATTAGTCGCTACGATTTATGTAAAAGTTAATTTTAAAAGATCAAATTAAGAAAATGATAGAAATCAAACGATATTCTCATCGCCTCCTAAATTTATCAGAAGTGGAATTCACAATGCTTGTTCTGGTTCACTGGTGCCTTGTCTCCCAGTGGAGACAGTATAATCAGACTATCATGATTGAAGAAAACTACATGTGATGTATGATTGGCGATTTACAATCTCGAGTATTTGAATTTTATATTACCCGTATAAGAATTCTATGTTTTTTCATGTAGTTAAAACGACTGTCATGACTCATGAGCCAATATATAAGCATGTAGGGGGAGTTATATAGACGACCGCCGAGAATGTTGATACAATTCAGACGACATACCGGCGAAGATAGTCGACTCGGGCCGGATGCTTGAGCTTCATCAGAGCCTTTACTTCGTGCTTTCGGACCATTTCTCTCGAAATATTTAGGTTCCCAGCAATTTCTCCTAATGTTCTATCACCATTACCATCTAGCCCGTATCTCTGCCTGATCACCAGGCTCTCTTTAGGCTTCAGAGAATCAAGCTGGAAAAAAAAAACAGGGGTTTTAGTTGTTGCCTACTGTGAGCCATTGATTTCAGACAAAATATAAGTTAAAAATAGAATGTAGACTTACCACATCATCAAGTGCAAGCCTGAGAAGAGCAGGTTGCCTCCGGTGATCACCGCCGACACCATCAACATCGGTTAGTCCACTAATGAACTCTTCTTGCGTGACCGAGTGCCTCGAATGAAGAGACCCCACGGATTTTGAGGCCCTCATTACTTCTTGGTATCTCTCAGGAGAGATCCCAACCTTTTCAATTACTTCATCTTCTGTTGGTTCTCTTTGAAGTTCAAACAATAATTCCAGTCTGGCTCTATTGATTTCTACTCTAACCTGCATTGAATACACAAGTAAATAGTTGGCCCTGCCAAAATGTCAATGTTGCTACTTGTTTCATGTAAATCATCATGGTATTTTTCGATATAAGCAGTAAAATATAGCACGCATAAGTGAGGAGAGCATACAGATTCAAGTCCAAACGGGACACGGGTGAAGTTTGAAACTGTCATTGAACGTATAATTGAATGCCTAATCCAAAAAAGACCATACGTCGAAAGCTGGAATTTCTTTCTCGGTTCAAAGCGATCAATGGCTGTAATAAGTCCTTTGACTCCTGCCTGACAAAGGTCTTGAAATCTTGGACCATTTGCAAAATCTTGAAAATATTTGTTTATCACAAACATAACTAGCCGGAGATTATGCTGCATGAAATAAAGAAATACCTCTCAGCAGTTATTATTGAAAGCCAATGCCAAAATGCTAACAATAAGCTTTATCCACAAACTGGGCAACCACTTTTAAAAGGGTGATATCAAAACATGATGGTCAAATTACTCCCAAGTTGTATCACAGAAAATTTGGCTTAGGAACACTAGGCTACTGGTACCTCAACACCAGTAGCATATATTAAAAGACTAATAAATGTATATTAATCCAACTGAAAGTGAAAATAACCCTACTGTTGCTGGTGCTGGAAGAAGAGTTACCTTAATGAGCTTATTTCTAGCAGCTTGACCGACCTCTAAATGTCTACTCACTTGAGCTGCACTCATATTTATTGCCTCGGCTAATTCATCTTCAGTAGGATCTCTACCCAATTCCTTTGCAAGTTCTCTTTTGCCTCAAGCATTGCCTGCAGTTTGATCAAAATGTTTTAGTGCAACCACAATCAAAGTTTCAAAAACTAAGAAATATAGAAAACAAAGGCTTGCAGCAGTCTCCTTCAATTCAAAAGGTGCAAACCTTCATTGGCTGCATTAGCTTAAACAACCAAGTATGTTCTGTGGAAGGTAGAACCGGAGGTATTTTCATCTTTTTCCAGTCCAGGCTGACCAAATCGGTTGAAGCCGAATAGTCCCGGACAAGCCTATCGATCTTCTCACTTTCGTTCATAATACCCTTTTTCCTCTGACCAGAAACAACTGGCTTTTCTTCCCTGTTCCTTTTCAGCTCAACCCTTTTATCAAGATTCAATCTTCTAGTCTTCTTAGTCCTGTTCCTAATGACAATCTTATCATTAGCATCATCCACTTTCCCATCACTTTCTTTAGACTTCTTTCTCCTCGGATGGCGTTCTTTTGTCTCACTTTTTTCCCCTTCTTCATCAAATGTTTGAGTTGAAGGGCTAAGCTTATAAATGTTTTCGAGTTTCGCAGCAGCTTCGTTGTAATCTACGTCCATAGTGCATGGAGAACCTTCATCAGCCAAGACACGGTTTACTGTTTCTGAAGCCCTTTTAGCTTTCCCACGTCGCTTCTGGTGCCCCTTAGTGGTTTCAGCAGGCGAAAGATTAAGTTCTTGAGGCGTAACTAGACTTGTATTATTGGATTTATCAGCTTTAAATGCTACCATACAAGGCCTTCTCAATGTACATCTTTGAGTACAGAACTTTGTGCTTAGTCCTATTGGAGTTCGGGCAGCTGAACTAGAAACACTAACAACTCCCATGGCGAATACCCTTTGCAAAATTTAAGCAAAAACTGCAACCAAGAATATGCGTCAGCAACAGCACTTAAGGTTTAACCGGCTGTTCCTTTTCTTGCAAGTACAAGCACATATTCATCTATATCACATGACTAAAACTAGTTTTTTGACACAAAAACATTAGTATTTGTGTTCTGCACTCTGCAGTTATATCAAGCGTTTGATCAAACATAATTTCAATCACCTAGCTCTCATCAAACCGGTCAATAGCATTGTATAAATGTATTTATCTAGATTGATCACCAAAACTTGAACCTACTTTGACATAGGCTACTTCAAATCAACATTGTTAGATGTATAAGTGAGTCACCAGCTAAAGATTCAAAGTTAGTTTGATTAGTTTCAAGAGCGGTTAACAGCAGTTGTTAGATTCAGTCTATAGACACAGAGTATGCATCTTCGAAATTTAAGCAGAAACGTGAATAAAAGAAATCATTTTCTTCTTTGTTACCAAACAACAAATTTCTGTTGTGATTACAGTCTTTACAGATAAAATTAACCCGACGTATAGCAAAACTCTCAGATCTCCGATTCATTTCTAATAGGAACTGAGTTGACATCATTCATAAGGAATAAAAAAAGTGAACCGGTTCCCTGCAAAGAGAAACATACCTGTTTGAGCAGAGCAGAACCGAGTTATTGAGTCCAATCAGATACTTCTCAACGATGAAAGATTCTCGAGTTTTAAAAGAATCGTACAAATACGTAAATTATGATATCCACAAATAATAAAAAAGTGGAAAATCAACGGCCGGATGGTATCAGTTTCTGAATCGTACGGTGATCGCATGTGACAATTAAGATTAAGGGAAAAAGAGATAGGCAGGGGAGTGATGACGTGGCCACTGGGGAAGCGGTAAGCTAGAAAACGGCGTGGCGGGAAAAGAGTGGAAGAGTAGATATTTCAAGAGATTTCATGGATGACGGTTGATACACGTGGTTGAATGTTATTGGAAAAAAAGATTCATTTCCAGTGTGCGGGACCCAATACTTATGTCGTGGACGTTTTTATCTAAAAATCACCATAACAATGATTATTTATCTGTGAGACATCTTTTCTTCAAATATTATTGATCTAACATCATTTTTTGACAGACAATAATAAAGTGTGGTTGAGGAAACACGTCTTGCACATGTGGATGGAAGACGCGGATCAATAAGCGTGCCTTTTTGGGGTTTTATTCGAGCTGGTGCCACGGTGATAAAGCGTGGATCTTCAGACGCGCATTCATTGGATTTTTTTGACACGTACTGAAAGGCGCGGATCATGAAGCACGTCTTCCATTTTTCCCATTGAATTATTGCCCCTTCAATTATTTACCCCAGACACGAGCCTAAAATCCTAACAATCAGCCATCCCCCTCCCCTATAAATACATCCCCGAATGTAAATATCAAATCACATCAAAATAACTTTCATATTATGCATTCTATCAATTCATTCTATTAAGTTAAGTAGATTTTTTTTATAACTTTTAGAATGTAAATTTTTTTTTATTATATTATATTTATTTCATATTTAATTATTTGACCAAATTTTATTGTACTAATTATGGTGTTTTTTTGTGGTTGTAAAATGGAAGGCGGAATCATATCTTAACACATTTTGTCGATATGGTAACAATATTAAATTGTGTTATTTAAATTATTGTGAATAATTTTAATTTTTTAGTATTATTTTATATTTTAATTCGTATATTATAAACAATTAACGCCGTTTTTACATATTTAAGACTCTCAATCTTTCAAACTCTAAAAATGAGGCGTATTTCAACTATTGTTTACTATGATAGAGAAATTCAAAAAGATGAAACTGACGTTCTCTTCACATCAAATCATTTTGTTAGCTTATCCTTCAAGAGGAACATCACTCTTGAGGAACTAATCACTAAAATTTCAAAGAAGGTCCATGTTGGAATTACTAGAAGATTATCATCACTTCAGTACAAATTTCCAACAACACTATTTCCGTTAACTTACACATCGTTCGAACTTTCCAACGATGACGATGCTGCTATGATGGTTGATGCTCAAAATCAAAATTGAAACGATGTTACACAAATGTATGCCATATTTGTTGAAGTATATATGGTTTATGGTATGTCATTATGCTCTCACTATGGGCTTGCTCAACAAGTTGATTAAGTTGACAGCCCAACTCAAGTAATGTGTAGTGATTTTAACTCGTTAATTAGAAATCCACATTCTAGTACCATTGCATCAAGTTCAATGGGGAGATATTCATCAACAACTTATTACAATCTCTACTGAGGTGGCTCCACGAACAATTCGTATAACAACATTGCTTTCAGTTCAAGGGGAATGCATTCATCTGCCAATTTCTTTGAACTGAATATAGAGATGCCCCCGACGCAACAACCTGTTCAGTACCCATTTGACACGATGCCTTCAAGTTTCAGGGGATGCATTTAACTAGGAGATTCTTCGACCTCAATGTGGAGATGTCTGTGACATCGCGCTTAGTTCAAAACATGTATGACACGATGCCTTCAAGTTCAAGGAGAAGACATTCAACTGCCAGCTTGTTCGACCTAAATATTGACATCATAGAGGAACCATTATCTCAACCAAAAGAACCTCTTCGAGAGTCAAGCGAGGATGGCGTTGAGACTGGACTATTCGTTGAGCTCGAATCATCGTAGTTCAACATGGACTCCTAAGATGATGATGTAGATGAAGTTCCCACAAGTACGGTACACAATGAACCTCTTGCACACATGTATGAAGTTGACTATGATGCAATGTACGGACCAGAATTTACGGATATGTCTAATGTTGGTGACTACGGATTTAACTCATCAGTCAATGATGGTGAGCTATATAAGAGAATGAAGTTTTCATTCAAAGAAGAAGCGATAATTGCAATTAAAAATTACAACATTCATAATTATGTTCACTCCAGAGTCAACCCATCCACCAACGAAAATTATGTCTGACACTGAGTCCAACGTGATAACGAATACAACTGGATGGTTTATGTATTGAAGAGGTATAGGAAAACAACATAAGGTAGAGGAAAACAACATATGAGAACTAATAGTATACAACAGTCCTCATACATGTTATGCTAGAGGGATCAACCAGGACCATCCCAACTTGAACTCTGACATTATCTGCCAAACCATTATGTCTATGGTCAAAGCAAACTCCCATATAACTATTGTAGTGTTGATTTCAACTATACAGTCTCAATATAGGTACACCGTCTCCTACAGGAAAGCATGGAAGGCAAAGCAGAATGCCATTAAAAAACTTCACAGCGAGTGATATTCATCTTACAACGAACTGCCAAGTTGGTTTAACGTAGTGCACAGACTGAATCCTGGATAATAATCGACTTTCAAACTTGTCATGCATACCACAATGATCGAGTGCTTCGCGATCAATGCTAATTCTACCAGCTTTTTTGGACGTACCCATAATGCATTAATGCTGTGAAGTATTGCAAGCCCATGGTTCAAATTAACAGGACATTCTTGTATGGAAAATACAAGGAAATTTTACTATTGGAAGTTGGCCAATATGGTAATCGCAACATTCTTACAATTGTTTTTGCCCTTGTTGAAGGTGGAGGTATAAATTCTTGCCCTTAAACTCCAAACCCATTCGCTCTCTCATTTATTTACTATTTTCTCTTTATTTAAAATAAATGGAGGAGATGAGAGAATGTGAGCAAAAGAGTCTGGTAAATGAGCTAACACAAGGAAGAGAGCTAGCTAGGCAGCTCCAAGCCTATTATCTAACAATTCCATCTTCTTCTTCCAATGGAACTCCCAAATTCCTAGTCCAACAGATCCAAGCTTCGTACGAGAAGGCATTTTCAAAGCTGAACTACAACAACAACAACATCATCCTTTTCACGGTAGGAGCAGAGCATCAACACTCGATACACGAAATCGGAATGTTGGACACATTCGAGTCGCAACCGCTTTCCCATACAGAAAGTCCCCTGAAGTAGACCCCGACCGTGGTTTCAATGAACAAGATGATCAGCTCAAGTTAGATGGCTCCATGAAAAGGTTAAGGGTAAATTACACCATTCCTAACTAGATTTTACTATCTTTCTCTTATTTTACTCATCTTACTTTCAATTTTTCTATTTTGCTCACTGAACTTTACATATTGAATCATTTTGCTCATTATGCCGTTAACTTTTTAACGATGTTATGACATGACACAAGTATAAAAAACGACGTCGTTTTGAAAACCTCAAATATACACAAAAATGATGTCGTTTTGAATCCTCTTATTTCCTCTCATTTTTTTCTACTTTGCAAATAAGGTGATCAGTTGTCGCCGTCGGCCACCACATCATTTTTCATTCCGACAACTGTCTAACTCTGTTGATGGTGCCCGTTCAGTCTCAAAATTCATGGGTCAGTTCGTATCGACCCCCTAACTCCAAATCTGATGGTTGTTTCACCGAAAAATATACCAAAATCCGTGAATCTCGATTAAAATATTTCTTCTTCCTCACTTTTAATCTCCAATTCGTGGACTTCGAAGCAATTTCCGACAAAATGAAGGTCGGATTTGAACTCAAGGTTTCGAGGCGAAGCTACTCATGAAATTTGGGACCGAACGACCACCGTCTACGGCAATTGACGATGACATTCGGCCATCTTTTATTTTTATTTTATAGTTAGGTGAGCAAAATAGGAACGAGAGTAAAGTTCAGTGAGGAACGGTGTAATTTACCCTTTTTATTTTATAATAAAAATGACACATTATCACACCGTTAGAGAATTAACGACAGAGTGAACAAAATGATTCAATCCGTAAAATTTAGGGAACACAATAAAAAAAATTAAAAGTACAATGAGTAAAATATGATAGAGTAAAGTTCACTGATAAACTGTGTATTTTACCCAAAGGTTAATTATAAAAATAAAAATCTAATCATTATAATATTATTGGTTAATTTTTTTTCTTCTTCATAAACACACAGCCGAGATGGACACAACGAGTCCGAGTGAGACCCGCTGCAGCCCTGGAAGGACCTCTTAGCGATGGCTTCAGTTGGTGAAAATATGGACAAAAGGATATCCTCGGAGCAAAATATCCCAGGTTTGCCTATATATTTATACGATTAATATTTAGGGTAAAGTCTACAACTAGTCACTCAATTATTAGTTCAGTTACAAATAAGTCATTTTCCTTCTAAAAGTTACAATTTAATCATAGATTGTATAATAATATATTGGGTAAAATATGCATTTAGTACCTAAACTATCAGTTTTGATCCATTTTAGTACCTAAACTTTCAATTTTTTTTCAAAATCATACCTAAAGTTTAGTTTTCATTTCATTTTAGCATCCCGCCGTTAAAAATTTAATGCGTTTAGTATCTAAACTATCAATTTTGGTCTGTTTTAGTACCTAAACTTTCAATCTTTTCAAAATTTAACGTTAAAGTTTGATCGGTGGTACTAAAATGAAATCAAAACTAAACTCTAGGTATGTTTTTGAAAAAACTGAAAGTTTAAGTACTAAAACGAACCAAAATTGATAGTTTAAGTACTTTATGTGTAAATTACCTAATATGTTTAGTCCCAAAACTTATACATTTATCAATTTGTTCCTAATTCAAAACAATTCAATGAATTTAAACTTTTATTTAAAATATCATCAATTTAGTCCTTTTTTTTACTATGTTAAACCAAACAAGTCCATTAGATCAAAGCAACAGTTAAATAATTGCATTCTACCGTAAAGCAATAACAAGTTATTGTTGAATTGTCATTGATACAAGAAAGTAATATAACATTTTTAGGAGAAGAACAAACTAAATTGATAGATTTTTTTAAATATGAAGGGTTAAATTTATTGAATTAAGACTAAATTGATAAGATATATAAGTTTTAGGATCAAATTGTTATTATATCATGCTACATCACTATGCCATATGACATTTAACGATAATGACATGTTTGTAATTGAGTGACTGAATTATAATTTTTAGAAGAAGTGATATGTTTATAATCAATTTGATAATTGAGTGATCTAAGATGTATTTTACCTGAATATTGTTTAACCGAACTAAGCTAGTTTTTGTGAAAGACTTGCATTATAAATAAGTACCTAAAGTATACCTTTATAAATAAGTACCTAACATATACCTTCTTTTTTATTTAAATACCTAAAGTATTTTTGAGTCAAAATAAGTACATAAAGTTTTTTGTCAAAAT
This sequence comes from Hibiscus syriacus, assembly GCF_006381635.1. Lineage (NCBI taxonomy): Eukaryota > Viridiplantae > Streptophyta > Magnoliopsida > Malvales > Malvaceae > Hibiscus > Hibiscus syriacus. The sequence continues at coordinate 3,737,217 of NW_024062606.1, forward strand.
AAGTACCTAAACTATTCAAAAAATTCATCTAAGTTCTAAAATAGTTGACATGTGGCATTAATTAAAGAATACTTTGGTGCTTAGATGAAAAATTGAATACTTTAGGCACCTATTTTGATCTAAAAAAATACTTTAGGTACCTATTTTGACTAAAAAGATAATTTTAGGTATTTTTTTTTGAACAAAAAATACTTTAGTTACTTAAATGAAAAAGAGAACATACTTTAGGTACTTATTTGTTATATTTGGATTCGCATAGGGTACTACAGGTGCGCACATCGGAATAGCCAAGGTTGTCTGGCGACAAAGCTAGTACAAAGATCTAACGATGACCCGATAACTTTTCACATTACTTACCGCGGGAGGCATAACCTATCATGTAATACCTTGCTTCCCACGGCACCTTCAGAAAATCAAGCACGAGGAACCAACGTAGGGCCCCAGCAACATAACCAGCACCGGACCGGTGATAGACAAACATACCCTTCGTCGACGTCTGAAAAAAAATCCGACAACAACGTTATCTTTACATCACCATGACATGGGGGCGGAGCTCTTTTGGGACCCGCTGTAATTTTTTTGTGTATGTAAGATAAATTTTGATATGATAGTATTTTAGTTCATGAAAAAATTAATATTCAAATTAAAAATATATAAGAATTTATTAAATATTTAGTTAAGTAGGGGCCGGACAAAATAATGATAATCAATGATGGATCTAAATTTTTTTTAGGGTAGGCACACATATATTAATAATATTATAAATTTTTTACATCTAGGTAGATACGATCAAATTTCAAGTTGGATACCATAGAATTTCAAGATGAGCACACATATATTAATAGAAAAAACTTGGAATTTGAAAAAAGAAAGTTCGAATTCTAAAAATTTTTACGATTGACATGTGCCCACCCTAACCTCAATGTACATATGCCATTGATGATAATTCACGTTCTCAATTTTTTAGTCTAATAATAATTTAGTCATTATAAATTTAAATGTTAGACAAATTAAACATTCTATTATGAATTTTAAGTTTAAATAGTTAATAAATTATTGCATTTTAAAAAAAAAAAATATTTCAACCCTTTTCTATATCTAATTTTGACTCTGTCCCTATCTCACTACAAGCATCAACACACGATAGATAATAGCGAAAGCCATTGAACATCACGCGCGGGGTTCCCCGTAAAACGAATCATTATAAATAGTATGATATGTAGGGAATCGCAAGGCATGACTCTTTCCATATTGACAATCAACGCAAAATATCATCATTAATCAACGACGTATCAACGTTACAACCTTTACACACTTTGAGCAATGTTTCTTGAGATGGATTCTTTCTTACTAGCATTTCACACACACATGTATGTATATACATATGCATGTATGTATGTATGCATGTATGTATGTATGTATGTATGTATGTATGTATGCATGTATGTATGTGAAGAAAGCTCAATTACTTTATCGCTATTGCTGATAGGCTGGAGATCAGGGGAAGTTGCCTGTGTTGATCTTAAGCTTGGAAGGTAGCGAACTAAAAAGAAGGCCTGCTATTGTCTTTCTGCGTAGTTCCGGCATGAACAAAGAGTCGGTGCGGCAATTTCTCGAGGTAGCAGCTATACATCTCTGCTCTTCCACATTAGCTCTTATTTTACTATGTGTGTGTTCAATCGTTTTCACTTAATTTCTCACCTTTGGTTTTTGTTTCAGCCATATGCTTCGAGGGAATACGTCGCCGTCGCTATCGACTCTCGGTACCACAGTGAACGTGCTCACAATCTCACTACCTATCAAGATTTGCGTATTCTGTATCCGATCTTCCTTTAGTTTTGATATGGTTTTAATTAACTGATAACTTTGAAGCACAGGCTCTAGTTTCATCATGGATTAATGGAGATACGATGCCGTTTATATTCGACACGGTAGTTCCTCAGAGTTTTCGTTTTAATTCCTCTAACTTAATCAGGATTGTTATGGTTGAATTCCCAGTGTTCTGTTTCATCCAAGGTTTTCGTTCTTTCAGGTGTAGGATTTGATAAAGCTAGCAGATTATTTAACACAGAGGACAGATATATACCCTACCAGAATCGGAATCACCGGTGTATCGTTCGGAGGTTAGTTAAATTCGATTCGAGATTATGTAACACATGTGGCATATAGAGTTCAAGTGAACATCATGAAAATGTAGGGATGCATGCTCGGTTTGCTGCCTTTGCTGACACTCGCTATGCGGTTGCTGCTCCAATCATTGGTGTTCAGGTAACAAAAAATTTATGGATTCTTGAAAGCATAGAAAATCAAATGAAGAACAGAAACAAAGCTTTCATGTTATACATGTAGGGATTCCAGTGGGCCATCGAGAACGACAAATGGCAGGCTCGTGTCGACAGTATAAAGCCCGTATTCGAAGATGATGTACTCAGTATTCATTGTAACATAGCTGAATATAATGCTGTCATCTTGGACATGATTGTAGCCGAGTTAAGTAGCTTGTGTTACCGAGTCTCTTTGATGAATTTCGTTCAGTGGCAAAGATTGATCTAGGCAAGAGCGCCATTGATAAAGAAGTTGTAGACAAGGTCTGGGATAGGATTGCTCCCGATCTAGCTTCCAAGTTCGATTCACCATACTCGATTCCAGCTATCGCACCACGCCCTCTGCTAATACTAAACGGTACGACACTCTCGGAAACACTAAAAACTTGCGTCGGTTATGCATACATTGTTGAAAGAATTTCTTTTCTCGGGTTCGTCGATGATCAGGTGCCGATGATCCACGTTGCCCGCTCGGTGGTTTAAAAACTTCGACCATGACGGCTCGTGTGTCTTATGCGATGGCTTATGCTTATTATAAGTTGAAGGTATGGATGGATTATATAGGTTGCACTTATTACACTAATATTATATATTAGCTAATGCGTGCAAGTCATGATAATTAACATTATTAATCTACAATTACATGTAATTCGTCAAACATAAATGAAAAGATAAATGCCATTTTCCCATAGAGGAACACTGAATTGGAAACCTCTCTCAATGTATATGATACAAGGTAAAGTACATAAACAATCACTAAACTATATTGAAATTATTTTTTTTATTACTAAAATTTCAAAAATTATAAAATGATCATTAAGTTTATCGAATTATTCTAAAATGATTCCTACATATTGTAAAATAACGATAGATTTGATAAAATTAATGACCAATAATAATAATTAATAAAGTTTAATGACTATTTAGTATTTTCTACTTTATGATCGACCGAGTAGACCTAGCAATGACCGAACGTTTGCTGGATCTGGTGGGCGAGTTCTTCTGCACTTAACCGGCATTCAATTCCAATCTGCTCATTAAAAATTAAAAACGTTAGGGTAAACTTAGTACTTAAACTATAAAATTTTGATCCGTTTTAATATCTAAACTTTTAATCTTTTCAAAATCATACATAATGTTTAGTTTTTGTTTCATTTTAGTATCCTACCGTTAAAAACTTAAAGCGTTTAGTACCTAAATTAACTATCAACATTAATCCATTTTAGTACATAAACTTTTAATTTTTTTCAAAACTTAACGTTAAGTTTTATAACGGGTTACTAAAATGAAACTAAAACTAAACATTAGGTACATTTTTGAAAAAGTTAAACGTTTAGGTACTAAACTGATCAAAACTGATAAGATTAGGTACTAAAGATGTAGTTCAGCCAAAAATTTAATATAATTACACCATCAGCATAACCCCAAACCTAAATTTATTTAAAGAACTGGTTTAACATAATTACTGCATGAAAATGACCGAAGAAGATGCCATAGTTTTCAGGGAAAAGCTTATGATGGTCGTGTTTTCAAAGAGTTGTGAGTAAATTTGCCTTTTTTTTACAGCAAAGTACCGTTGCTGTACTCCGATGTCAGATTAACGCTTGTCTGAAAACTACTGCAACAAGCTTCAGAAAACGATGTTTTGCTTAATGAAAAGAGAATTTGGTTAAGGGATTTTAGTTTTTAGATTTTACCTTGATCGTGAAGGAATTAAGCATGGTTTCATCGACGGTGTTAATGTTGGCCTTGAGTATTTCGAGTGAGAGCTCCTCAAGAGCAGAGATTATCTTCAGAGCTTGACCGGGAATCCGAGACGACACTGTCTTCAAAACGAGATTCGGGCCAGAAAACTTCACTTCCACGTCGGCGACCGGAGATTTCGAGTTCGCCACGAGCTCATTGTTGTCGACGGAGGAAGTGGAGGAAGTCGGTGACGGTTCGAGCGGAATTGTAGCCTGCGCCGCCGCCACGGTGGGAGACAGATAACCAGCGGCCTTTTGCAACTTGTAAGGGCTACTGGGCTGAGGTGTTCTCGGGCTTATCAGCAAGTTCAGCCTCGGACTGAGTTGAGACGGTCTCGGACTCAACACTTCACTGTAAACTTTCCTTTGTTTCTTCGACTCGAGCGAGTGTAGAACTTGTTGCAACTCACTGATGTAATCCACTACTCCCCCAATAATCGATGCTTGATCCCCCTAAAACATAAAATACAGTATGCTTAATTATTATTTTAACGTTTTAACGATTAGACCAACAAACTTAACGAGTCGAGTAAAATTTTAACGAACTTAACAACTAAAAATTCGAGCAACAAATTATATTGACGAACACGAGGCCAACAAAAAATTTTAATGAATACGAACCGAAAACTATACAAATCTTGATCCACTAACGCGATAAGCACCTAATTGGAGCGTTTTTAGAATGCAAAAAAGTGCATAAACTTACTCTTTTGACATAGAAGCAAGGCATCAACGATCTCAGCACCGATAAATGCTCGTTCATTTGCTTCCTTCGGTTGCGTTCCACGGTGATATACGACACCCTTTGAGGTCCATCGACGTTCGCCGTCGTTTCCTCTAAAGAAACCACCTTCCGCCGCTTTCTTTCCCGCGAAGTTCCCTCCGTTTCGGACTCCATATGTGCACCGGATGAACCAGATTTCTGTGCACCACCGGCAGCAGCCGTTTCTTCAAACGGAGTGAGAGGTACTTGAAACGACTCAGTGAGTCCGTCTAAGCTCTCAAAAATACTGAACAAATCATCGTCGCCGACGAACTCCGGTTCTTCGAAAAACCCACACAAACTATCATCCATCGGAAAATGGTCCAGAAACCCAGTATTTCTCTCTTGTTTCTTAGAAGAAAACCGTTAGAATTGAAAAAGAAAGGGTTGCTAAAAAAGGGAGTAAATACGATAATTCAAGAGCTGCGGCTCTGAAATTATCACCATCAAGTAATCTCCTTTCGTTTGTATCTGAAAAACTTTCAAGCTTTGAATATTTGCCCTAGTTGGATACTGCTGCTGGGAATTGAAAGTGAAACAACAGTTAGAATACTGTTGAAGGAGAAGCAAAAGTTGAACTCAAAAATGGAAAACGGAAAGGAGGTGAAAGATCGGTAATAAATAAGGGAGATAAATGGAGATTTAAATGATACTCAAAATTATGATGATGGGGTTTTCTTCAGCTTTATTAATACGAGTATTACAATATTTGTCTTTATGTTGGTGCTTGAGTGACGCATTAATAGAATTGTTTGGTCAGTAAATGAGATATACAAATCGATGAATGAGATGAGAAAAGTTGTGAGTTATTTAATATTGATTCGGTTAAAGTTTGAATGAATTCGACTCAAATTTTTAAAGAGTAAAAACGAGTTTCTTGATACTTGACTCAAAAAGCTCACGAGCAACTCGAAGATATAATATATTAAGATTTTATTTAAAAAAATAAATTATTAATAATATTAATATTTATGTGTTGAATTTTTTAAAAAAAATGCAGTATAAGATTTTCATGTATTTAAGGTTCAGGTTCGAGTTTAAGTTTGATTTTCAATCGAGTTAAGTTTAAGATTTTTTTTATATATCAGTTCGAGTTTTTACAAGCTTTAATTCATGGTTTTGAGTTCGAGTCGAGCTTGAAAATTTTAGGCTCGCGAGTTTTTGAGACGATTCAAGCTTTATTTAAGAGTTTCTGATTCGAGTCGAGCTCAACAATACTCGAGCTTAAATTTTTTTAACTTATATCATAAATATAAGTATCAAAAGTGTATTTTATTTCTCATTTAAATACTATTTTTAGTCAAAATAAGTACCTAAAGTTATTTTTTAATTAATTTTATGTCAAAATATGTACCTAAATTATTCAAACTTTTCATCTAAGTTTCAAAAAGTTGAGATATGACATTAATTAAAGAATACTTTAGGTACTTTGATGAAAAAATTGAATACTTTGGGTACCTATTTTATCTAAAAAGATAACTTTATTTTGATAAAAAAATATTTTAGATACTTAAATGAACAAGATTATATACTTATTTATTATATAAGCCTTATTTTTTTTAATAAAACTATGAAAAACATAAATGATTATGGGATAAAATCATGAGTAAACTACTTAAATGATCATTAATATTTGAGTAGATTTTTATTTTTTGTATAAAAATTTTAAAAGTAACAAATTGATCACTAACATTTTTTATTTGTAACAAAATTGTCACTCTACCATCGTCCCGTTATATTGTGATGTGCAAACGGTGCCTAAAAAGATTAATATTTAGGTTTATCCCTAAATTACTGCTAGAACAACATATAGACCTTTTAACAATGATTTTATATCTAAATTATCTTTAAAATTTTCTAAATTTTAATTTTTTTTTCAAACACTCCACCGCCTCCGCTATATTTGAGTGAAACCTCCTTCATGCAACACCAATCAACGACGACGGAATGGATCGATTTAAATTGGCTAAATGTTTTGGTTATAATTTTCGATTTAAATACATTATTAATACATTGATATGCCCGGTTCTAAAGGTTAGTTCCCCAGTGTATTTAAGGTAATCACGTTCCAAACAAAAAATATATATAATCAAACATCCATGTACAAGAAAAGCCTGAAAAGAGTAATAAATAACCGTCTGGTTTATTACAGCACTGAAAACACGACAAACAGAAGATAACTGTGAGTAAACTTTGAGAGAGAGTTTTAATGAGAGTAGTGGCCATGGGACAAAAGCCTGCAACTTGTGTCTGTGTTTTAAATATGAGTTTTCTTTCCTTCTTTCTTCCTTTTCTCATGTTATAAAGAACAAGGGCTAATTATAGGGTTTACGACTAGCTTTCAATGTCCGGACACGGCATCTCCGTGTCTACGATGATTCAATTTCATTTCATTCCATCCATGTTCCTGTAAAACTAAATCTTTTTAGGACTGTTGGATGAGAAGAAATCAAAGACCAAGATTAATTTATTGTTTTTTCTAAGTGAATATCTTCTCATTTTCTACTTTTAATCTCAACATTTGATTTTCTCTCATCCAACGATCCTAAAAAATTGTCTCGGATTAACAGTAGGATATGTGAAAATATTCACTTGAAAAAAAATGAGTCAATTTCAGCCTTTGATTTCACTCCTCTAACAGCCCTAAATATATGTAAAATTAAAAAGTTTTATACTGTGTAAGTAGATTATATATATATATGATCTATAACGTAAAACATTTTAGTTTTAAATAGATTTATGACTATTAGATGAATAGAAATAAATGATTGAGATTGACTCATTGTTTTTTTTAGTGAATTTCTTCTCAGTCCTACTGTTAATCTCATTCGTATATATATTTATATATAGTTGTAGTTATGGGTTAGATCGAGTCAAATTTTTTGTTCATCAAAATATAACTCGAATATAACACTCCTCCATCCATTATTAGATTTGAGTGTAGGAAAATTTCGATAATGATAATATAGTTATTTTCCATACAAAATTAGCAACGACGAAGCCTCCTTCATTCAAATATTATTAACAATATGTATATAATTATAAACTGGACCCTACACTTGTTTCGAATTGTGGTTTTACAACAATTATGATTTCTCTATTCAAATTCATCCCATAGCTATTTCCATCACCCATCAATTCTCACATTTACCATCCTCAACAACCACCCATCCTTCTCTTTCTTGACAAAAACCAATCACCACTTACCTACATGAAAAATACTTTGATTTCCTCACTTATCAGGTCTGGTCCTTCACTCTCTCTATAGGCCAAACTCAAATGATTTAAAACTTCTAATTCAATCTTAAATTCATGGATAAATTATGTGTTTAGTACATAAATTCATGGATAAACTACGCATTAAAAATACTTCGATTTCCTCACTGAAAATCTACCTTCTCTCTCGTAGGTTGAACTCAAATGATTTAAAACTTATAATCCCATCTTAAATTCATGGGTGAACTACACATTTAGTACCCAAACTATCAGTTTTGATCCGTTTTAGTACCTAAACTTTTAAATTTTTCAAAATCATACCTAACGTTTAGTTTTTGTTTAGTTTTAGTACCTCCACCATTAAAAATTTATCTCATCTAGTATCTAAACTATCAATTTTGGTCCGTTTTAATACCTAACCTTTCAAAAAAAAATTCAAAACTTAACGTTAAATTTTGAACATAGGTACTAAAATGAAACGAAAACTAAACTTTAGGTATGATTTTGCAAAAGTAGAAAGTTTAAGTATTAAAATGGATTAAAACTAATACTTTAGGCACTAAACGTGTAATGTACCCTAAATTCATTGAAACAAACATGCATGAAGCTGTTTTAGGTATATGTAAACATCTTTATCTATAAGAATCTCAATAGTACAAACATATAGGGACAGACATGATAATGGATGGAGAAGTGAACTGCATGGGGATGTCTTCAAAATCTATCTTTTGTAAAAAAAAAAATATGTACAATATTTACCTATATAAATAAATATATATATATATATATAAAAGATGACTTATATTTGAAATTAATTAAAATCCATGGAACAAATTGAATTAGAAAAAAAATAAGTTTAAAAATGTACATTTAATCTTTTTTATTTAAATAAAAAATAAAAAATAAATTTAAATTTAACAAGTGATCTTTTATTAAATGGGACAAAATTTGAACTCAAACAAAAATAAATTAAATAAGAGGAGGGCCCACTCCACGTCTTCATTTACTTCCCAATCTGAAGCGTATCATTTATTCGCACACACGAAATCTATGAGCACAATATTACTCGTGTTTAATTTATCTTTTATAAATTTACTATGTAACGTCAGTAATCCGTTAAATGTCTACCGTCAGTTAGTGATCACATATAATTGAATAAAAATGAAAGTGACAAAATATTATATTTTCTGAATTCAATGATAAAAAATGTATAAAACTTTAATTGAGGTTACTAATCCTGTAATTTACCCTTTCTAAATTTGACACCCCAAGTCAAATTTTATAGCTCCGCCCCTGATTTTTAGGAGCCGTCTTCTTCCTCTTTTTCAGACAAGCATGATTCTTGTTAGCTGCAAGAGCTTTCATGGAGATTTAAGTAAAATTATGAGGATGGAGATGGCTCAAAAACCAGACTTTAATGCCGTGGTTCAAGACAAATAAAAAACAAAAATGAATTTGGATTTGGTACAATGATTGTGACCAGTGAGATCGATCATTATGATGGGTTGTGGGCAGTATAAAGGCCCACATCAAAAGTAAAATTAACCTAATAATTCAAGTGGAATAATTATTTACTATAGAACAGCTTAGAAATTAATCAACAAGCTACTATAATCGTTACATTATTTGAAATTCGAGACGACGAGTTTTAGTAAAATATATTTTTTATTAAAAAATTATCACTCTATTATGATAAATTCTAATAAAATATATATTTTTTGAAATTTGTTATTCTCATATGACGAGTTTTAATAAAAAATTATTTTATTTAAAAACTCGTCATAATCCCCTCACGAATTAGTCCTCCATAGTAACAAATATCGTAAATCTCAAAATAAAGTTTAGACTATCATATTGAGTTAAATAATTTATTTGTCTGAATTGTTGCCTATTTTGCCCACATTAGATCAGTTACAATGATTTTGTGTTTTTTTACTTATGACAATTTTTAGAAAATTACAATTTTAAAAAATATGATAGATTACACCATTCCTTGTTGAACCATATTCTCTCTTATTTTATTTATTATACTTTAATTTTTTCTAATTTACTCACTGAACTTTTGAATTGTTCCACTCTGAATTATTTTATTATTACTTTTATATGTTGTGATATTTTTTATTATTATTTAATATAAAATAAAAACAAAATGTGACCAAAGGACACCCTGAGATATTTCAGTCGAGGTTCATAAATTATGAGACATTTTTTTGGTGAAGCAACCACCAGCTTAAACTCAGGACGTCAAGACAAACCGACCTATGAAATTTAAGACTAAACAACCATTCTACAATGATTGATGATGGACGACGACAGGATCCGATCAACTTTTGTTTTTATTTTATATTATCAATTATTTTATATTAAGTAAAAAATACTATGTAATACAAAAATAATAATAAAATAATTTAGAGTGATCAAAACATGTACAATTCGAAAATTCGGTAAGTAAATTATAAAAATTGAAAATTCAATGTGTAAAATAGGAGAGAGTATAATTTAGTGAAGAATTGTGTATTTTACCCTAAAATATGGCAAAATGATAACTTTTGTTCCTATTATACCCAATTTATCACTTTCGTCCCTATCGTATTTTCACATCAATTTAGCCATCGAAGTTATTCGATTGCATCGATCTATAACCTTACCCCTAGCTTAAAACCCTAACCATAACCCTATTACCTCTAAACACTAAATTAACGTTTATAATTTAAGGTTTTAAGTTAGGGGAAGGGAATAAAATGATGTAATTAAACAATTTTGAGGGTTAAATAGATACGAAATTACGATAGGGACGAAAATGATAAATTGAGTCTACTACATGGGCAGAGGTGACCCTAAAAATATTAATTTCCATGTATTTTTACAAATCTAATAACGTATAATGACTCATAAACAAGGATCTAAAAAATTTCAACAATAAATAAGATATTTTATTCTTTTAAAATATCTCAATGAGTAAATAGATAAACAAGTCGGGAGGGCCATTAATATGTCATAATATTGTTCGCTATATATGTTGACAAAACACCATTACCGATTAAGAGAAGCTAATACCTTTGCAACAATATGCAGAGATCCCGTGACCACAACAATACCTGATCCATTCCTTGTTCTTTCTCTCAGAATTCGATTAGCAAGCCTCGAGGAATCCGACAGCGACTTCTCGGCTGCCAATACGGTTTCGTGCTTCGATTCCTGTCTCAAAAAACTAAACTTGTCCTCAAACAGTTCTCCGTACTCTATCATTCTGTCGTGAAGAACGTTGACACCCAATTCTCTGGAAGCTTGCATCCAACAATCTCTTAAAACGGAAGCCTAGGTGGTTCGAGATGTGCCACCGGCAATGTCGACCTCTGTTAGGAAGATCGCATCTAGTTGTTTTACCTGTGGAAGTATGCTAAACATGGCAGTTAATCGTAATTTCTCGGCCCATCTGAAACTAAAAGTAGAACTCGGAAAATGAGAGGAATGTAACAACCCAAATTTTTACAAAATAATAGTTAATTGAAATTTGAGGTTAATTGTAAAAATTGGCGAAAATTGGGGATTAAATTGAAAGATTTTAAAATTTGGAGCTTGTTTTAGAGTCAAAGAAAATTCAGGGACTAATCTCTGAATTTAACCAAAATAATTAGGTAGATGTGGGTGTTATATGCGTGCATTTGGTTTCTGAAAACAGAAACCAAATGCTCCCAAATTATCTTCCCCCAACGCCTTTTCCGACCACGATTCCGGCGCCGTCCGAATTTCGATCGTCGTTTTGAAAACACCGTTGTGTTCATCATCAAGCGAGGAACAAACCCTTCAAATTAATTGAAGTGAAACGATGCCAAACGTCGGGAATTTTCAGTCAAAGCATCGTCGTTTTTTTTAGCTCTATCGCCGGGAAAAACTTAAATTCACCGCCGATCGTTGTTCCGTTTACGACACCTCCTGCACCATCGTGTTCCTTGTGTCGTTGCGAGTCCGCCGGTGTCAACCTTGTTCGCCGTCGACGGCGGCGCGTGAAGAGGTGGAGCAGTCAAAGATTCGGCCGAGTTGAAATACGAGCTCTCCGCCGTTCAAAAATTTGAACCGATCGTTGTAAGTATCTCGAAATCGCTCAAAATAATTTATAGAAATTTTCCGGGAATTTTCCGACACCGTGGCACTGTTCACGCGCCGCCGCAGGGAGAGTGAGCTCCTGGAAAACCGGTTTGACCAGTTTTGAACCGGTTTGACCGGTTCGAACCGGTTTGACCGGTCTGAACCGACTGTTGACCCGACCCGACCGTTGACCGTTGACCGTTGACTTTCTTTGACCAAAACTTAAAATGGCTTTAACTGAGCATTAAACGACCGTTAATCTTTTCCGAGTATACCTATCCTGATAGTTTTCGACGTGCCGAATCTGTTTCCGCTGTCCGTTTCATCAAATTCGAATCCGAAGGCCTCCAAATCGACGGTCAAAGTGGTTGACTTTGACTTTGACCAAGAATTTGGATTTTTGAAAAGTCATACTTTATATTTTTCGACGTCCTGATTCCGATTCCGCAATCCGTTTGGCCAAATTCAGACTCGAACTACCCCAAATTTATAGTTCAAACTCGGAAAATGCTTAGATACTTAAGAATTTTAGCTTTGAACAATTAAGTAAGATTTGGGGCTGATAAATTATTGTTATTTGAAGGTGCACGAGACTCACCGGATCGTTCAACAGCTCAACCCAGCTCTTCTAGATCAGTTAAACCACGTATGCCAGTATTCACCCGTAAGACCCGTAAATTTTATGACTTTAGAGATTTATTTATGTTACCCATAAGTAATATAGTGTTACTATAAATTAGGTTCGAAAACTGTAGCAGAGCGTGGTGAAACCAGCAATCAGTAGATCCACGATTTGAACCTATTATCGAGGTGTGTTCCCTATTTATTATTGAACTGTTTTATTTGTTTTAATATGTGGTACACTGAATTCTTTGGTTACCGTATTGTTGATGCACCGATTTAATGTGATGATTTATGGATTATAACTGTTATCTGATATTTGTTTTGAAATGGTATAGAATTACCATGTTTATGGTTTTATGGAATTTATAACACGGTGCAATTGAATTTTTGGAATATGAATTTATAAAGTACAGCTCTGATCAAGCTGGAAATTTTACGGACCTAATGTGACTCTTAGGTAGGCTCTGCGGCCTGAGATCATTCTCGGGTAGGCCCTGCGCCCTAAGATGTGTTCTTAGGTAGGCCCCACGGCCCCGAAATCTATCTTGGGTAGGCTTTCAGGCCCTAAGATGTTCCCTTAGGGTAACGTTTTTTTAAAAGAGATTTACTGCAGTATAATTTTATGAGACTTTTTGGACTATGATATGTTTAGTGTACCTATAGTGATTTTATGGTATGTTGGGACACTGAGCCTAGCTCACTTTTCGAAAATGTTTTCCCCCTTTCAGATACTGTTGGTTAGATACCCTGGATTGAGCACTTGGAGGATCAACATATCTCTTGAAGTATATCTGATTGTAATGTTTACCTTGCAAGTTGACTTTATTTGTGACATGGACCTTATTTTAAAGTATGGGATTTTAATATGATGACACTTTTGCTATTACTATTCGGTTATCGTGATTGATTTTTTTTAAGATATGTTTTAAATTAATTTATTATTGATATTATTTTACAAGTTGGGTTTTGATAGTATGATTTATTATAATTTCATGTCATTTATAATGTGATTTTACATTGATTTAATAACGGTTTCGGAAAAATGTCTTTAAGAATCATAATGTGATCCACTAGACTTAGTCGAACGCATAGGTCGGGTCTAGGGGGTTACATTTATTGGTATCAGAGCTTTTGGTTTTTAAACCTCGGACTGTGTATGAGTCCACATTGAAAATACGATTTTGAAATATTTACAAAACGAGTTACTAAGGCCATGTCACAAAGTTATTAAGATTTTAACTGTGTTCGAGACTCCAAGTGCTTATCTAACCTTAAGTTTCATCTTCTGGAGTAAACTTGAGATCAATCAAAATTAGTGCTAGACGTGGTCGTCAAACTAGCCGTGGACGAGGTCGAGTGGCTAGATTTGCAGACCCGATCGGTGGGATACGAGTAGATTCCCCACATCCGTTAGGTGATCCTGCTCCTACAACCCCAACGAATATGCCTTCTGCCGCAGGTATTGGCATGACTACACCGATCATAGGAGCGACTAATATTGAGTAATCAGCACAGTCCGGGAAGAGGACTCGTACTTTGGCCCCTCGGAGAAGCAATACACGTTTTAGGCCTGCAGCATCCTCACCGTTAATTGGCAGTAGAGACGGTTCCTCGTCGTATTATCATGGACTCCTTTGTGAGTATTGTGGTAAACAGCACACATGAGAGGGTCGTAAGAAGATGGGTATTTGCTATCAGTATGGATCTAGTGGTCATTATCGGAGGGATTGTCCTCAGCTAACTTCGTTTGAGCAGACCACTACTCAGACTCCTGTGCGTTCTCAGATTACAGTACAGACCCCAATTAGAGATCGTAGTCAAGAAAAGACTCGAGAATCAGGGTCCAGGACAGAAAGTAGAGCCCGACCTCATCAAAATAGAGGGCCAATAGTTTCTGAGGCTAGACAGCCAGCTTTGGTTTATGCCACTAGACGACGTGATGACAGAGATGAGCCAGAGGTTATTGCAGGTACATTTACTATTTATTCTATCCATACTTGCATTACTGGACAATGGCTCCACTCACTCCTATGTATCGAGCTCAGTATCTCGAAAACCTTCAGATTCCGATAGAGAACACTGAAAATACTGTTACAGTTACGAGTCCAGTAGGACAAGCGGTATTAGTGAATAAAGTATTCGCGTTGTCCTCTCGAGGTTCAGGGGAGAAATTTTTCTCGCTGATCTTATGGAGCTTCCTTTAGAGAGTTCGATCTAATTCTTGGAATGGATTGGTTGAATAAACACAAGGTAAAGCTGGATTGCGAATACAAGCGGGCTACTCTGAAGACTTCAGATGGTCGGACTGTTGTGTTAATTGGTGAACGGCGTGGCTATCTCTCCAATATAGTTTCAGCGATGGAAATTGATCGTATGATCCAGAAGGGATATGAGACCTTCATTGCTTGTATTTTAAACACCAAAGGTGCATTGTCCACGATCGAGGAGATTCGTACAGTTAGCGAGTTTCCTGATGTTTTTCCGGAGGAGTTGCCTAGGTTACCTCCTGATAGAGAGGTAGAGTTCGAGATTGAGACTTATCTGGGATCTTCACCTATTTCTATGGCACCTTATCGAATGGCTCCAAAAGAACTTAAGGAGTTGAAGGTCCAATTGCAAGAATTACACGATCGAGGGTTTATCCGACATAGTACTTCACCGTGGGGAGCTCCAGTTCTGTTCGTGAAAAAGAAGGATGGGTCGCTAAGATTATGTATTGACTATCGGACCAGGATTGATGACTTATTTGATCAATTGCGATGAGCTACTGTATTCTCTAAGATTGATCTTCGTTCGGGGTATTATCAATTGAAAGTCAAAGGATCTGATGTTGCAAAAACGGCCATTCGCACTAGATACGGTCATTATGAATTCTTAGTGATGTCTTTTGGTTTGACGAATGCTCCTGCAGCTTTCATGGATTTGATGAATCGAGTGTTCCGACCATATTTGGATCAATTTGTGGTGGTCTTCATTGACGATATTTGATTATTCTTGTACTGAGGCAGAGCATGACGAGCATTTGAAGATCGTTCTGCGGACTTTGAGAGAACATCGTCTGTATGCCAAACTAAGCAAGTGTGAGTTTTGGCTTCAAGAAGTGTCGTTTATGGGGCATATTATTTCTGCGCGAGGTGTTCAGGTCGACCCCAGCAAAATCGAAGCTATTGGGATTGGAAACGACCCAAGAACATCTCTGAGATCCGCAGTTTCTTGGGCTTGGCTGGTTATTATCGACGTTTTGTTGAGGGCTTTCGATCATTGCTTCTCCTTTGACAAAGTTGTTAAGGAAGAATGTGCCGTTTGATTGGGGCGAGGCACAACAGGAGAGCTTTGAGAAATTAAAGGGGGTTTTGACTCAAGCACCAGTGTTGATTCAACCAGAGTCCGGGAAGGATTTACAGTGTATAGTGATGCTTCACACTCAGGACTTGGATGGTTCTAATGTAGGAAGGCAAGTGGTGGCTTATGCATCCGTCAGCTGCGACCTCATGAGTGTAATTATCTACTCACGATTTGGAGTTGGCAGCAATAATTTTTGCCTTGAAGATTTGGAGACACATCTTTATATGGAGAGAAGTGTTACATTTCACGGATCATAAGAGCTTAAAGTATCTTCTGACCAAAGGAGCTTAATTTGAGACAGCGTCGCTGGCTAGAGCTTCTAAAGGATTATGATTGCGTGATTGATTATCACCCTGGTAAAGCTAACATTGTAGCAGATGCTTTGAGTCGAAAGGCAGTATCGGAGTTGAGATCTTTAATGGCCAGGATGAATTTATATGACGATGGCACTTTGTTAGCAAATTGCAAGTTAAGCCGACCTTGGTTGATGAGATTAAAGTTAAGCAGCCCCTTGATAGCTCCTTGCTTCCTATCTTTGAGCAAGTAGAGCAGAGGACAAACTCAGGTTATGCCCTAATCAGGATGAAGTTTTATGCTTCAAAGGTCGGTATTGTGCCGGATGATGCTGAGTTGAGGCAGACTATCCTTGCTGAGGCTCATAGTAGTCCATATGCTATGCACCCCGGTGGAGATAAGATGTATCGAAATTTGAGAGAGTGGTATCATTGGGTCGGCATGAAAAGGACATCCGAATTTTGTGGCGAGGTGTTTGACTTGTCAGCAAGTTAAGGCAGAACATCAACATCCATCAGGTTGTTACAGCCTATCAAGATTCTTGA
Organism: Hibiscus syriacus; assembly: GCF_006381635.1. Taxonomy (NCBI): domain Eukaryota; kingdom Viridiplantae; phylum Streptophyta; class Magnoliopsida; order Malvales; family Malvaceae; genus Hibiscus; species Hibiscus syriacus. The sequence goes on from NW_024062606.1 coordinate 3,754,162, forward strand.
ATGGAAATGAGAGCGTATTACTATGGATTTTGTTACGGTTTACCTATGACTCCTTCGAAAAAAGATTCAGTTTGGGTAATTGTTGACAGACTTACAAAGTCAGCTCACTTCATTCCTGTGCGGGTAAATTATACTTTGGACAAGTGGTGAGATTGTATATTTCAGAGATTGTCCGATTGCATGGTTTCCATTTCTATTATTTCTGATCGAGATCCGAGATTTACTTCGAGATTTGGAAGGCGCTACATACGGCTTTGGGAACAAGATTGGATTATAGCACATCCTTTCATCCACAAACTGATGGTCAATCTGAGAGAGTGATTCAGATTCTGGAGGATATGCTGCGGGGTTGCGTAATTGATTTTCATGGTAGCTGGAGAACTTTTTGCCTTTGGCTGAATTTGCTTACAAACAACAGTTATCAGACCAGCATTCGTATGGCACCTTATGAAGCACTCTATGGGCGTAAATGTCGCACTCCGATATGTTGGACTGAGTTGCGTGATAGGAAGACGTGGGACCTGAGTTAGTGCGAGAGACGGAGGACACAGTCAGATTGATTCGTGACCGTCTGAAAGAGGCATTTGATAGGCAGAAGTCTTATGCAGATCAAAGAAGGAAAGATATACAGTTGAGGCTGGAGATCAGGTCTTTTTAAAAGTTTCACCCTGGAAGAAAGTATTGAGATTCGGGCGGTAAGGGTAAATTAAGTCCAAGATTTATTGGACCATTTCGTATCTTGAAGAAGGTAGGACCTGTTGCATACCAGCTTGAGTTGCCCTCTGAGCTCAGTCGTATTCATGATTCTCATGTATCAATGTTAAGGCGATACCGTCCAGATCCAAATCACATCATTCAGGTTGAGAATGTAGAGCTGAGACTGATTTGTCATATGAGGAGGAACCCATCCATATCTTAGAAAGAGATGAGCGAGTTTTCGGAATAGGCGTATTCCAATGGTCAAAGTTCAATGGAGTAATCGAGGCCCTCAGAAGCTACTTGGGAGACATTGGAGTCAATGGAAGCTCAATTTCCTCAAACTATTCTCATAAGGTAAATTTCGAGGATGAAATTTCTTGTAGAGGGGAGAATTGTAACAACCCAAATTTTTACAAAATAATAGTTAATTGAAATTGAGGTTAATTGTAAAAATTGGCGAAATTGGGGACTAAATTGAAAGATTTTAAAATTTGGAGCTTATTTTAGAGTCAAAGAAAATTCAGGGACTAAGCCCTAAATTTAACCAAAATAATTAGGTAGATGTGGGTGTTATATGCGTGCATTTGGTTTCTGAAAACAGAAACCAAATGCTCCCAAATTATCTTCCCCCAACGCCTTTTCCGACCACGATTCCGGCGCCGTCCGAATTTCGATCGTCGTTTTGAAAACACCGTTGTGTTCATCATCAAGCGAGGGACAAACCCTTCAAATTAATTGAAGTGAAACGCTGCCAAACGTCGCGAATTTTCAGTCAAAGCATCGTCGTTTTTTTTAGCTCTATCGCCGGGAAAACTTAAATTCACCGCCGATCGTTGTTCCGTTTACGACACCTCCTGCACCATCGTGTTCCTTGTGTCGTTGCGAGTCCGCCGGTGTCAACCTTGTTCACCGTCGACGGCGGCGCGTGAGGAGGTGGAGCAGTCAAAGATTCGACTGAGTTGAAATACGAGCTCTTCGCCGTTCAAAAATTTGAACTGATCGTTGTAAGTATCTCGAAATCGCTCAAAATAATTTTTAGAAATTTTTCGGGAATTTTCTGACACCGTGGCACTGTTCACGCGCCGCACGCGCCGCCGCAGGGAGAGTGAGCTCCTGAAAAACCGGTTTGACCAGTTTTGAACCGGTTTGACCGGTTCGAACCGGTTTGACCGGTCTGAACCGGTTTGACCGGTCTGAACCGACTGTTGACCCGACCTGACCGTTGACCGTTGACTTTCTTTGACCAAAACTTAAAATGGCTTTGACTGAGCATTAAACGACCGTTAATCTTTTCCGAGTATACCTATCCTGATAGTTTTCGACGTGCCGAATCCGTTTCCGCTGTCTGTTTCATCAAATTCGAATCCGAAGGCCTCCAAATCGACGGTCAAAGTGGTTGACATTGACTTTGACCAAGAATTTGGATTTTCGAAAAGTCATACTTTTATATTTTTCGACGTCCTGATTCCGATTCCGCAATCGTTTGGCCAAATTCAGACTCGAAATACCCCAAATGATAGTCAAACTCAGAAATGCTTAGATACTAAGAATTTTAGCTTTGAACAATTAAGTAAGATTTGGGGCTGATAAATTATTGTTATTGAGGTGCACGAGACTCACCGGATCGTTCAACAGCTCGACCCAGCTCTTCTAGATCAGTTAAACCACGTATGCCAGTATTCACCCGTAAGACCCGTAAATTTTATGACTTTAGATTTATTTGTTACCCATAAGTAAATAGTGTTACTATAATTAGGTTCGAAAACTGTAGCAGAGCGTGGTGAAACCAGCATCAGTAGATCCACGATTTGAAACTATTATCGAGGTGTGTTCCCTATTTATTATTGAACTGTTTATTTGTTTTTAATATGGGGTACATGAATTCTTGGTTACCGTATGTTGATGCACGATTTAATGTGATATTTATGGATTATTTGTTTGATATTTTTTGAAATGGTATAGAATTACCATGTTTATGGTTTTATGGAATTTATAACACGGTGCATTATGACTGTTATCTGATATTTGTTTTGAAATGGTATAGAATTACCATGTTTATGGTTTTATGGAATTATAACACGGTGCAATTGAATTTTTGGAATATGAATTTATAAAGTACAGCTCTGATCAAGCTAGAAAATTTTACGGACCTAATGTGACTCTTAGGTAGGCTCTGCGGCCCTGAGATCATTCTCGGGTAGGCCCTGCGGCCCTAAGATGTGTTCTTAGGTAGGCCCCACGGCCCCGAAATCTATCTTGGGTAGGCTCTCATGCCCTAAGATGTTCCCTTAGGGTAACGTTTTTTTTAAGAGAGATTTACTGCAGTATAATTTATGAGACTTTTTGGACTAGATATGTTTAGTGTACCTATAGTGATTTTATGGTAATGTTGGGACACTGAGCCTAGCTCACTTTTCGAAAATGTTTTCCCCCTTTCAGATACTGTTGGTTAGATACCCTGGATTGAGCACTTGGAGGAAACATATCTCTTGAAGTATATCTAATTGTAATTTTACCTTGCAAGTTGACTTTATTTTGTTGACATGGACCTTATTTTAAAGTATGGGATTTTAATATGATGACACTTTTGCTATTACTATTCGGTTTATCGTGATTTGATTTTTTTTAAGATATGTTTTAAATTAATTTATTACTTATTGATATTATATTTACAAGTTGAGTTTTGATAGTATGATTTATTATAATTTCATGTCATTTATAATGTGATTTTACATTGATTTAATAACGGTTTCGGAAAAATGTCTTTAAGAATCATAATGTGATCCACTAGACTTAGTCGAACGCATAGGCCGGGTCTAGGGGGTTACATTTATTGGTATCAGAGCTCGAATCGGAGATTCGAAAGAGGAAGAGCAAGTATCAAGCACTTGAGGCTAAGCTTGCACTTGAGGATGAATTCAAGATCTTGAAGAGCCCGAATAATGAAGCCAGTGATCGAATTAGCCGTAATTACGATGAAAAGGTTGTTGGTTATGGAGGGAAAGGGTTGATTGAAGGAGTTGTTGGTTATGGAGGGAAAGGGTTGATTGAAGGAGTTGTTTGTAACACCCCAAATTTAAGTTAATAGTTCGGATCAATCCTATACCTAAAATTGAGCTTAAAGGACCTTATAAAATAATTAAATCAGTTATATGTTAGTGGATTTGTGTTAGTCCCAAAAGATTTGGGTGACAGGTAATTAATGTTTATGTGCACTTTTTCTGTCTTCACTATTCTATTTACTTTTTTACTATGAAAATAACTTTAATACAATTAAAACATTTATATTTATACAAAACAGTATCAAAATTGAGATCTTGATAGTATAGATATTGCATAAAATAAATTAAAAGGAATAGAATGAATAAAAGCAAATTAGTCCTCTTTGTACTCCAGTCCCAATTCAAGGGAATAAAACTGTAGAACTGAGCGCACCTCAGCAAAAACTAAATGACCAAATCAAAATTTTTCCGCTCAACTTTGAGCATCGACAACCAAAGTAACATGAACAACAAAACTGCATGAACTGAAAAAGTCATGTGCCACCTTTGTGAGTATCAAGACCTTAGTTGAGGACTTTGAGCGATGGAATCGCTTGTTATTTCTATTTCCGAATTTCCGACAACCTACGGTATGTATGATCAACATCAGAAGTTAAAACCTTGAACACCTATATGAAAGGGATCTACTACACCTCCAAAATTTGCATATTAATCTGCGTATTCTTCTGTATTCTTATCCGCATCAACTTTCACAAGTACCTACTTCATGGCAGTTCGACCGAACATCCGAAACGAAGGTAATGTTTGGTTGGTAGATGAAAAGAACCGGCAGCTGCTGTGCTTTTCTAGGTCATGAAGTCGCATAATGGTGATGTAGAACATACTTCACTACTTCATAAAACGAAACCACAATCCCAACTGAAGGACCGGCACGGCCTACACGAGGACCCACTCCAGTAAAAAGCCCCCTCATCCCCCCATCCCTGTTGCAGAACAAGATATAGTTCGTAAGTAACAATTCATAACAAGTTAAACAAAGCTAGTTTCGACTCAAATCTATCAACAGAAACTATGGATCGAAGCACAACTGACCAACAAACATAAACAACTAAAATTCCTTTAACACACAAAATCTAATGCTTAATGCTACCCGAGCTAGATAGTTTAGACATAAATAACTGATTAGAATAAGATAAAGGTTGATTTCATTCCTATCAATCGACTAGATATAACGATTCCAAGGGTACTAATATAATAAAGTTTGATTCATTCTATCAAAAAATTATTCTCAAGTATGCTGCTGCTTAAGAAAGTGTATTAGAATATGATACCTCCAAACTTCCATCAGTGTCTGTCGAGTGGTCATTCCCAATGCCCTCACTGGGTCCTTCTGAAAATTAAGACAGACCAGATTAGAATACAATGTAGAATAAAAAAAGCGTTACCACGAAGTTCACTACATTTATTTGTACTTCCTGGGATTAAAGTATAAACTAAAATCATTTGATAAAATACCAGAAGTAACTACTAATTGGGTAATACATCTGACATAAGGTCAACATGCAGCAAAATTAGCTTTTGAAAGAGTAAAACCTCTATCTGCCTTCGAGTTTTAGCAACATCTAGAGGACAGGTAGCAGCAGCAGCAAGGCCTCCAGCAACAAACCCAGCAGTAAAATTCGCCCCAAGGACGGTCAATACATTGGATTCTTCCCCCACCAAACCCAGAAGTTTTTCCTCATCTGCAAAAATAGGTGCAATAACCAACCAATTCAGTTGTTGGACGGAAAATGCAAATGAATTCCCTGAAACAATATCCATTCTCAAAGGGCATAGACAACTAGAGGAGTTCTAAGAAATGGCAACTCACAGGCTCAAGGGTTGACCAGCAAATTCCAGAGAAAGGAACATCACGAGCAAGTTGTGCTCCCATGCCTGACCACAAGACGCGATACCCTTGTACTGTCAAGGGAAACATCAGAAATCATGCTTAGAATTGTGGAGGGGAAGAATTGTCATCTGCATCATGGCAGCAAAAAAGAATGTGAAAATGTACTTTTTGAAGTTAGGCTAGAAAGTAAAAGACAAAGAGAAAAACAATTTCCTTCATAGCTAAACTTAAAATGCTTAAAAAAGGGTAACAATTACCAGAAACAGGTAAAGTTGAGATCAACTTACAACTGCTCTGAGGGTTCTGCCCTTGACATCAGACAGGACACCTACAAGAGTATTAAAAACTCCAGGTGGCTTCTTTCCAATTTGAGTGTCTTTAAATGCCTGTGATTGAAGCAGAAAACTGACAAGAATTAGAAGAAACAATAAATAGGAAAGGTGTTTATGAGTTAACGCAGACCAAATGTTTAAAGTGGAGATGATAACCTATTTTGATCAAAATGAAAGAACATAGTAGCATTAAACACTGGCAATACATACACAATCACTTTAACATGAAAGAGCACTAAATGTATACAAATTAACATCAAAATCACCTGCATGCGTGTTCTAGCAAGTTCTATAGGGTAACATGTCGCGCAAGCTAATGACCTTGACAAAGAACCAGCAACCAAAGGGGCATATGGTGTTGCACCAGGCATATATTGTTCTGCAAGCCCCTCCATCCAGTTGCGGAACAGTATAGCAAGGTAAATAGATTCCCACCTGCCACAAAAAACATGAGTAACCCGTCATAACTCCATTAATATTCAGTATGATGTCAAAAATACTCTCCAACAGGTGAAAATAATGTTGAAGAAAATAGAACTCACTGTTGGTACAGCCAAAGCCAAACCAGCATTAGTCCCTCTCCACAACCTAGCAAACCCCTCCTGCAGAAGATATATTTATGAAAATAGTAGACAACACACAAAAAATGGGAAAAGAAAACCACACTTGGTAGTTGGTAACTTGTATGTTAAGATAAAACAGTAACAACTAACAAGTTTAGATTTTTACAACAAACTTATCAACAAGCTACAAAATGACTTTATTGCAATACCAACCTGGGTATAATGTTGAAGACATCTAATGTTCCTTTGTACTGAAAACATCAGGAGGACAAATTGATACAGTTCCATGGACACCAGCACGAGTGCAAGACGGTGAACATCTCAAATCAGCAAACATCTAATCCAAACATTCACAGATGACAAAATTTAGCAGAAGTCTAACATCACAAAAAAGATCAATACATCATTGTAACAATTCGTTTCTCGAGATATTAAGATAAACTAATACCGTATTTGGTCCAAATATGCCATTCGACGATAAGATTACTTAGCGGGTGGGAATAATGTACCCCCGCAGCCTGAGCTTGCAACCTTGTCTGTTAATTACACGAAACAACATGGCGAATTTCAAACCAGGAATAGACAGCAAGGAAATAATCTACGCAACGAAGATTCAAATTAAAAACAAGCAACAAAACAACAGAAATAGTAATTACTGAAAAAACTGCACCGGTATCATTACTTGACAACATCCAGCGGATTAACGATGATGGCGGACAAACAGCAGCACCGGCAGCAGAGAAAGCACGCTCTCCGATCCCTAGATTCGAATCGGGAGTAGTATTCTCTTGCTGGTCCTCATGAGCACCGAGTTCGCTCTCAACTCTGTCCGTTACCATCGGTTCCGTGATCGTCAAATCGTGCCCGTCAATTTCGACTATTGAACGCTGCTCCGAACTCATCCTGGAATCTGCGTTTGCTGCTCCGCCTCCGCCATCTCTACGCTTACTTCTCCTCTCAGACACAACCAATTAAGAGTGTGAATACAAAATCAAATGACGGAATGATTCTCAAACAGCCTAATATCAGCGCATCTTATTGACTATTTTGAAACCCTAAAAAATAATTTGAAAGGCCTTTCCAAATTCCTTGAGGAAGAGGAAATTTATTATAAAAAACGAAATAGAGTGGAGAATGCTCACCAGAATAAAATCGAGCGGCGCACAAAACTTCTGACCTTAGGCCGTGTTTGGGAATTTTTGATCTTCTAGATGGTTTAAAAAGAAAAACAGTTTATTCCCCCACTAAATAACGTGTAAATAATTCTGCCCCACTAGATGGTGGAGTAGAATGAGCAATCACAATACTAGTGAAAATAAAACTGGGCTGGTCCTTGGAAAGTGAGTAAAGAAACAAACATGGCCTTACATGAAAATTTGGCGCTGGATAATCTTCTAGGGCATTCTACTAGCGCAGAAACGCGGCAGGACTCACGCTGGCAAGTGGCAACGCCAAACGGCGAGTGATAAACCCTAATCAGGATCAATGGGGAATAATAAGGTAAAAAACCTAACGCAAGATTTTCTTCTCGTAGAATGTGTTTGGTTCACGGAATGTAAGATTATAAGTAGCAATAAATATTACAGTGAATATGATTATTGAGAATGTTGTATTTTGTGTTGGTTGGTTTAATAGGAATGTAAGATTACTGTGTTTAGTTAAAGGAATAAAAATATTTGAATGTATTTTACCAAATTGTCCTTATATATTTTTTTAACATGTTGAATGTTATTACTTAATTTTATATATTTTCTTTAAAAATTTTAAATTCATAAATTTTATTTAAAAATTGAAAAGATAAAATGTTTAATGAATGGTAAAATTTTATTTTAACCCCTAAACTTCATATAAAACTATAATTATAGACTTTTTTGTAAATCTAAGATTATGGGAATAGATTACCGGCCAACCAAATGGGGATGAGGATTCCATTCCCTCGATAATGTTGTATGCCGTGAACCAAACGGCCCCATAGAGTATGTTTGAGATTGAATTTAAAAGGTTTGATTGAAATTTAGGGTAAAGTACACAATGGTCCCTTAATTATAGAATATTATTTTATTGAGTCATTGGACTATAAAGTTAAGAAATAGCTATAGGGTAATGCTTTGTTGAGTTTTTTTATTAAAAATTAAGAAAGGTCACTCGACTAGTTAGGTATCCAAACTCATCATTTTTGTTAAAAATAAGATAATATTGAGCGGAAAGTTAACATGTTTATTGTGATTATAAAATATGATCTTAAAATCTCGCTAACGTTCATGTCATAATTTTTTTAATAGGAAACGACGATTTTGAATATATTGAATAGTTGAGTGGTCAGATAATAATTTGAGCGGAAAGTTAACATGTTTATTGATATTATAAATATGATCTTAAAATCTCGCTAACGTTCATGTCATTAATTTTTTTAATAGGAAACGACGATTTTGAATATGAGGGACTTGACAAACTCGTTATAGTTAGGAGATTAGTTGTGTACTCTACCCTAAAATTAATTCTTTTAAATTAAGAAAAAATTTGAAGTTAATAACTCATATCAAAATACACTACTAATGACACGTCAAAATAAATTTATTAAATAAATTATCTTTATCAATAAAATATTAAAAAAATTCAAGGACTTTATAATAATCTCCTATAAAAGTTAGTTTTAATTATAACTCAATGTATTTGATGAGTCAAATAACATAAAATTATTTTCTAAAAGGTCCTTGGATTGTTGTTTTGATTTTACTTTTTACTCATATAATTTTATTAATTGATGTTTAAGGACCTAAAAATTGAATATTAGAAAGTCTTTTAGGTAAACTAGATATAAAATAATTGTTCGAGAACTTATTAGATGTTTTAGCAATAATTTAATGGTAAAAATATATTAATCTTTATGTTAATATTATCACATCATCAATTTAATTAGATGACGGTGGAGTAACCATTTTATTATAATTTGATGCTATTAGTGATCATTTTGTTATTTTTTAAATTTCCAATGACTAATTAAATATTAATGACTATTTGTGTAGTTTACCCATAATAATATGATAAGAGTATAGGGACTAAACTCTGAACATGCTAAGAGTACGCTGTGGGCGAATTTCCCGAAAAATCATCCTAAACTTTTTTTCTCTGTCAGGTACCGTTCAGACTTTTTTTCTCGATCTAACATCCTTTGCGGAAAGGCGCGCTTTAGGGGCCTTAGACTGATCTGGCACCACGTTGGGTAAGGCGTGCCCCCTGAAGCGCGCCTTCTGAAATGTGTAAAAATCTGGGTATTAATTTTGTAAATATTTTTAAAATTGTACCTAATATGTAATTAATTTCTGTTAGGGTGATATTTGTGTAAAAACGTCAACTTTATTTATTTATTTTTTGTGTGAAAAAAAATTTCGACATTAAAATCTTTAAATATTCTTTTGCAAATTACTTTATAGCTCGAAAAATTTTGATTTTTGCATGAAATTTAATAATACATATAATATAGTATAGGAAAACTTTGAGTGTAAATATTTTAAAATATGAATAATTTTATAAAAGTTTTATAACTAGTATTTCTTTTTCAAAATGATGATGATGATGCTGATAAATATTTTGTGATTTAAAAAATTATAAATTTTATATATTTTTGAAAAAAAAATTGACTATATATTCTTTTTGTATTGAATTTTATTCACTTTTAATTCTTTTTTATAGCATTTTTATACTTTTAATTACAATTGATATATTAAATGAATTATTATTCATTTTTTTTAAAAAATCAATAAAAATACAATAAAAAATAATTAAAAGTGAATAAAATTCAATAAAAATGTCAACTTTATTGATTTATTTTTTGTGTGATAATATTTTAATAATGTTTATTGATTTTTAATATTAATTATTTAAAAATATAAAAATAAACTTTTAATTACAATTGATAGATCAAATGAATTATTATTCATTTTTTTTAAAATTAATAAAAATGCAATAAAAAGAATTAAAAGTAAATAAAATTCAATACAAAAAGAATATAAAGTTAATTTTTTTAAAAATATATATAAAATTTATAATTTTTTAAATTATAAAATTTTTATCATCATCGTCATTTTGAAAAATATATACTAGTTATAAAACTTGTATAAAATTATTTATATTTTAAAATATTTACCCTCAAAGTTTTTCTATACTAGATTATATGTATTTATGTAATTTCATGAAAAAATCAAAATTTGTCGAGTTATAAAATAATTTGTAAAAGAATATTTAAAGTTTTTAATGTAGAAAGTTTTTTTTCACACACAAAAAATAAATAAATAAAGTTGACATTTTTACACAAATATCATCTTAACAGAAATTAATTAAATATTAGATACCATTTTTAAAATATTTACAAAATTGATACCCAATCTTTACATGTTTCATAAGATGTATTAGGCGTAAGGCGCGTCGAAAAAACGTGTCTTTCTGTAAAGAGTGTTAGATAAAAAAAATATTTCAATGTCTGACGAAGAATAAAAAAAAGTTTAAGGTAATTTTTCGGGAAATTCGCCTGTGAGCATAATCAAACCCCATTATCAATTGCCGTGATAGGAGCGGACCGCAACCGAACAAGTCAAATCCGCGAATGTCTAGAATAACAGAAACTGTGCGGTCAATCAAACCCTAGAAAAAATTGATAATTAAAATTTCCAATTTTCATTTCATAAAAAGAAATTAATTCATTTTCCCCCCAACAAGGTCGAAATTCTCTGGCTTTACCATCGCCTACGAAATGAAATGGGATATGGAGATCGAAGAAATCGAGGCGGTTCTCGAGAAGATCTGGGACTTACACGACAAGCTTAGCGACGCCATTCACTCCATTTCGCGAGCTCACTTCCTCAATTCCATCAAAGCCCTCAGAAAATCGGACAAGAAGAAGCTTTTCAACGACGTCGGCGACGATAACCGGAACGGCTTCGTGTTCGTCAAGGACTTTAGAATCGACGATGGTGACTCCGCGATTCAAGAGGCCAAGAGTCTTAATGCTATCAGAACCGCTCTCGAGAATCTCGAGGACCAGCTCGAATTTTTCCATGTCAGTTTTGACTCCCTTTCTCTTCGATTCCTTTACCGGTTTTGGTTGCTTTGTGTTAAATTAATTTCTGGAATCGGTTGTGAAAATGGCTCAATGTAACGAAATGGAAGGAGTTATAATTCTTTTATGGGAATTGAATTTCCAATGTTTGCATTTATAGTTTTGCAAATTTGTACTTAAAATTATGTTTTGTTGCTGGGGACTTGAAAGAAATCTGGAGAAAAAAAAGGAAAAAGAAAATTTCATTTGTAGGCTGTTTGTTGTGTTTGGTTCTTTGAGAATTGTTAACCATTCTAACTGTACAGAATGAGCTATTGAAAAACGAGAAGGGAGACTTGTTATGTAAGGAACTGAGAGGGTACCCATTATGTATTATAAGATGGTATGCATGTGAATGTGTGATTGTGAGCGAAAATGCAATGAGCTAGGCAATTACTCAGCTTCAAAGTTGAGTTTTGTTATATATGTATATATAGGATGCTATGCATGTATATATAGGATGCTCTTACTCTCATTTTTACTGGAGGTAACCGTGTGCCATGTTTGATACCTGGGAACATGAGTATGGTGCTATGATCCTCTTTGTATATGAAATAAAATAAACAAGAAACAGTGAATATACTGTGTTCGGTTCTAACTCTCGAGTTCAAGTAACTTATTGTTAAATGATGGTTCTCTCGAGGCGAACAATGTTTTTTTAATATATCTTAAGAAAATGTTATGAGGAGATATGTTAGTTTTTTGGGGGCTATTTGTGTGAAGTAGCTTGTATATAAATGAGCTTTATTTGAAATTAAATTGCTTCGGTTTTGTGGATTCTGGAGAGCATGCTGTGAGCTTTATCTGAAATGAAGTTGTAACATAAAGCTTCTATGGAAATGATCTTTATCCAAAAGGAAATTGTTACATATGCTTCATGGAAATGAACTTCATCTGAAGTGAAAATTCTTTGGTTTTCTGGATTTCACAGTCTGTAGAGAATGGTGAGATGAACTTTTTATTAGGATTAGAAGCCACATTACTAAATGCGGGAGGAGTTGCTGATATGAGATTTAGTGCCAGGAACTGCACGGGTTTGCACCCATGAATGTGTTGAATCCTAATTCCGTGCTTCACCACCCAACTGAAAACTGCCCGGTTCGGATTCATTGGTTTTTTCCAGGTGTCTGTGTCATTTTTCCCAAACTTCTGTGATTCTGATCTTACCTGTTGCTTTTACATTTTATGTTTGTATTGCAACAGTTTATCGGATATATGCAATTAGCGTGTCACATGGATCTCTCATGTTATGACTTATGTATGCCTTTTACAGACTGTACAAATCCAGCAGCAGGTAGAGAGAGATGCTGCCATTGCACGATTAGAACAAAGCCGGATAATTCTTGCATTGAGATTGGCTGAGCATCATGGAAAGAAGTACAAAGTAATCGATGAAGCTCTAGCTTTTTTCGGAGATGTGCACGATGCCAGCCATTATGTCTCACCCGAAAACCTTTACTGTACAGCAAACAGTCCATCTGGACAGAATCTAGTGTCACACAAAGGGAAGTACTCTAATATGCTAATCAAAGCTCTGGTTTCTAGCTTCAAATATGCAAAGAAATCCCTGAACTTTGACCATATGGGTGGGATACTAAGCAATGCAGCTATATTCACAGTCAGCATGATAGCAATGATGCATCTCCAACAGTTTGCTCTTTCAGAACAAGAAGATAACATCAACAACCAGAGAAAGAGTTCTCAACTCGAAGGGCCTTCATCCTACGATGATTCGAGCCACTTGGATGTGTACTTAGCCCGGGGTTAAGGTGAAGGCCTTAGAAGAAAAAGGCTTAGAAGTTAATTCAAGGATAGGAGGCCGCCATGCCGTTTTTCGAAACTCGAAGAAGCTTTGCTGTCACTCAGTTCCTCCCAACAGGAGTTTCAAGATTTTCGCTGAGCATATTAGCAAAGAACAATCCTTTTTTTTAATCTTCTAATATATTGTTCTGTAGTTAGAGGTGCTGTGAAAAATGCTGATTGTTCTTGCTGGTGTCTGGTTTTTGAGGCTGATTGCTTGTTCAAAATGATAGTGAAGCCGAAGCAGATGCTCTGCCTCTGGCTCCTCTTGATGTATTTTTAATATTCTATATTATAAATATAATGCTGTGTGGATTTTCTTAAATATATCCTTTAAATGTCTCTACCTTCTAATTACTATGATTATTGTCTCGATAATCATATTTGATGTAATAATTTTAAATTATTCGTAGTCTTTTACATTTACAGATTAATGTATAATTATATTATTCAAATTAACTTATTTATAATATTAGAATAATGAATATAGTAGACAATTTTAGGGTAAAGTACACAAATAGTTCCTTAACTATAGGGTATTGTTTTATTAAGTTCCTCTAGTATTAAAAGTTATAAAATGGCCCTCAGACTATAAAATGTTGCTTTGTTAAGTTCATCAACTATTAAAAGTTACAAAATGGTAAACTGACTATTTATTATATTCCAAATTCGTCATTTTTCGTTAAAAAATTGGCGGTTATTTAAGTTGGACATTACCATGATGACTGAGATATAGTAATGGTTTGAGATTATGAGATCGAATTTTATCATATCATAGTCAACATTTTAACTTTCACTTTAGAGTATCGTTCATTTTTAACAGAACATGACGAGTCTGAAACTTAATGGATAATCAGTGTCCATTTTGTAACTTTTAATAGTCGAGGGACTCAACAAAACAACAACTTATAACCGGAAGATCATTTTATAATCTTTAATAAACAATGAACTTAATAAAACGGTATCCTATAGCCAGAGGACCATTTATGTAATTTACCCATAATTTGACATAATTAACATTATCTAAATTTCTGAGCCCACTCCCCCACCACATGCTTGCCATGTACATTGTCACTTGTCAGATCTTGTGTGGTGTCACACTTGAACTCTTTCACGTGTGATAGAGTAAATGTCAGCCCAACCACTTGACAAGCATCACATTCTTCTCAGCATTCCAGGATCAATCACTAATTCATGGCCCAACCTCATTGTCGGTAGGTAGTGGCCGCCTTGTATGCTTGTACACTCTTAGCAACTTTCAACCTCCGACTGTTCTGCTCCGACCGACAGGCTTGCAAATGCATATGCCTGGCCATGCGCCCTGCGGCAGGTAATATATTACTCTCGAATGAATATGTCCAGTCCACGTGTCCCGCGATGAGTCCAGTTGACACTTGATCCTGATGTCCACGACGACTCTACTTAATGGTCATTTACCCCCTGAACAGCCACGCTGAAAAACCACACCCTGACGATGAAATCAAAGCTGATAAATTACTGCAGCCCTACAAATACATAGTAACTATACATGCAGATATAGTATATAACCGTCAGCTGTTTCCAGTCTGACAGGCGGCGGTCCGTCGCCATGCATCGCTCCAAGCGGCTATACTTAACTTTCTAACTTACTTTAAACCTTTTCATTAATTTCACCTGCCAAAAGGACCAGCTGCACCAACATTACGTAACATGATACACATACATTACCAGCTTTCAATAATGTAAGCCAAAAGGTTGAAGTGTTTGTCGAGTTAATTTAATAAGATGAAATGGTAGATTTTCTTTAATAAAACTAGATATTTATATTTTTATATTTATGAAAGAAATAAAACTAGAATAAAAGAGTCGCCTTATAATATATCATTGTAATAGTTTATTTTAAATTAATAAGTCAAAAACTAGTATTTTAATTAATAAGAAAGAAGCAAATATTCCTTGAACGGAATTAACCAGCATCAGCTTGTAAATTAATGATGATCTTAGTTTTAGGGTTGATTAAGAAGCAAGGGATAAGATCAGTTGACATATTAATTGTGGGCAAAAGCTGCCCATCCATTGTTCTATCAGAAAGAGAGAGATTTGTTGATGATGGCACCTCCAAAAGAGGAAATGGAAGTGCCGAAAAGGGCATCACATTTCCCGGGATTAAAATTTGTTCAAAGCAAACAGGAAAAGGTTGAGAAAGAAACATTTGGATGTCTTTTTTATGTTTAAATTACCATTTGGACAGCGAAAAAAGATGTTACATATTACTGGTAATTAGTGTTAGATTAAATGAAACTAATAGAAACAGTGAAAATTATGTTGTTTTCCTTAAAAATATGAATTCCAGGTAGGTTAAAACCTTAGTTTTAGTTCCACTGCACCAAAATAGGTTTATAACGACGTCTTTTTAGGCTTATACCGACGTTTTAAAGCATCGTTAGTAACTCTTCCGAACAAGAAAAAACGTAGTTAAAACAAACGCCACAACCTTTTGTGATGTTTATTTAAAAAACGTCACTAAAGTTACAAAAAAAATTCCCAACGCCACTAATATTATCATTTTGGTGACGTTTTAACCATAAATTCCGCGATACGTAAACATTTAACGATGTTTACTATAAAAACATCGCTAAAATCGCCGCTAAAAACTTACTTTAATGTAGTGTTCGAATCTCGAGAGATGCAAAAAGTCGAGGAAAATAAAATGATACGGATCAGGTTGTCCATGAGCTGAATTGGAATGTGGTTCAAAATTTTTGCGTTTAATTGTTTGCAAGGCCCCTATCAAAGTGGAAACTTAGCAAAATAACCCCCGGCCCCTCCCATCTTTTGATTTAAATACTACTTAATATTCTATCTACGCAGAAGCAGCTAAAACGACATTTGTACGGCATAAATTGTTTGGAAATTTAGGTTGTGGTCTACGTTACACGACTCCCTTTATTATTACTTGCACAATATATACATATATATTTGTATAACTACCTATATTCAATATATTGATCGACTAATCCGGATCGGATACTATAAAGGCAAGGGCAACCCTCGTAACCCAGTTTTGCTCTATTTACAATCGTTAAGCTTCAAACATCTGACCTTGCTTAAGGGATCTAGTGTCTCATCCCACAAGACCAATTGGTTGTTCGTTGAACAAAATATATTATATAATTAAGAATTAATTAGATAAAAGATATAATTATTATAACTTTATGCAATCCTCTTTGAGTAATAGTGAAGCAAGATTGTTAGCCACCACTTTCCAATTATTTCATCTCGTTTTCTAATTCGTTCCTGCCTCAACCCTCGTGCCATGTCATGTAAATTGTGGAACTATTATTAATTATTTATATATTTTTCTGAATTTTCAAATATTTTGTAAATTTAATTGAGACATGGGTAAATTGCATCGTCGAACGTACGAGGTTCATGTTTTAAGCGTCCAGATTACGTTGAATATATACTTATATCTTGTACGACATTAATTCTTGACTCTAAAAATTCTTGTCCACAATTTTCCCACATCTCAAGCAACCTTTTTAATAATTAATTTTACCTATATATTGCACTAATATATTAATAAAATAACAATAATATAGTAAGTACCTGTTTATAAATTGGTTACGTATACATAGTGTGTCAAAACATGACTAAATATTAATTGATAAAATTTTAACTTAATTACAATATTTTAATTTTAAAAATTATGAGATTTAAAATTTAAAATCATCATACATAACAATTAGTTTTATTTTATTTGTGTACATTTCCGTTAAAATTTATCGTATTTAGTATCTAAACTATCAATTTTGACACGTTTTAGTATCTAAACTTTCAATTATTTCAAAACTTAACATTAATTTTTAAATAGTGATACTAAGATGAAACAAAAACTAAACTTTAAGTACGATTTAAAAAAATTAAAAGTTTGGGTATTAAAATAGACAAAAACTAATAGTTTAAGTACTAAACATTTAACTTTCCCTTAATTTATTTAAACTTTATTATAATTTAATTAGTTTAATATGATCTTATTTAAGTTTATTCAAATATTAGATCTAAATAATATAGACATTTTTACCCAAATATTATAACATTACCTGTCAGGCACCGTTTCCCCAAATATTACCGATCTAGCTAGCACCCTTTTTGACAGAGTGATAATAAGACGAGTTACGTGACAAGGCGGCTCGTGAGTGTGAGTCGATTAGGGCCGAGGTGGAGGCTCTAAGGCAAGAGATGAGTGAAATCGAGGCACCAGGAAGGAACCGAGATGGGCAAGTCCAAGTACATTCCAATGGTGTGACGAGGGCGTCGCTAGGTTCGGTGGGGGAGAATGTCACGCCCCTAGAGATTTGGCTCGAGACATGCTCGCTTGAGACTAGGACAGAGGTTTTCAAGAAGGTGTTGGACGTGACTAATCCATTAGACTTGGCCCAATCCATAGAGAAAACTAAGGAGGCCATTCACATTGAACTTGCAAATATGGAAAATGACATCATATTAGAAGATGATCACAAGAGCTTGGAAAATATGGAAGGGAATGATATCATATCAAAGAGGATTACGGAGGAATCTTTTCATATCCAAGGAGATCTTCAATCAAAGGAAAGAATGAGACTAATTGATATGTATGGATGCTAATTTGATTAAGTTTCCTTAGATAAGAAGATTTGTAATTAATAGGGCTCATCTTAGCCATTGATCTAGATTGATCTTAGGCGTGCATTGTAAGGGGATTCAACTATAAATAGATGCCTTCCCCATCATTTGTACTCACTTCACTTTTCATTTCATTTGGTGAAATACAAAGAGCATTCACCAAACTTTCTCTCTTGTTTGTGTGAGCTATCTCCTTCTCAAGTTCTTTTGTGCTTCCACATTGTACTAAGCCTTCTAGCTTAGTGTTTTTCAGCCTGACTTAGGTGCAAAATGCCCAAGAGTAGTTCCGAAGCATCTAAGGTCGCACGTTCCTGAGTTTAAGGCTCCAAGTGCGTGACAAGTGGGCCTTCTAGGGGAAATGTTGACATGGCACCATGTGGAAGACGGGTTTCAAGGGGGGTGCCTTCCAGGGTTTTCTTGCCACATCAAATTTCCTAAAAGCATTTTAAAAAAGTATGCTTTAAAAAATTTAAAAATAAAACTATAGGGACTAACATCGTAATTTAATTTTTTATCTCTATAACTAATGAATCTACTTATACACTATTGTTAAATTACATTAAATTACTATTTATTATTAAGATTTATTAATTATGATTATATATATTTTATATGTTAATATATTTAAATACTTATTTTTTAATTACGAGTTCAAAAAATTTATATAACACAAATTAAAAATATTTCATTGACATATAAATGTATTATTTATTGAATACAATTAATTAGATCTATAATTTAAGTTGTTAATATAAAAATACGAAGAAAAAAATATTGCTTGGTGTCATGAACATGTAAGAAGTGAGGTTTATATAGAAATTTGTCAAGAAACATAATAAAAAAGTATTAGATACTAAATTAACTTTTGAAGTTGATATATATCAATTAGAAAGCAGTTCGTAATTTTTTCAGCACAATAAGTAGATGCTTATGTTGAAAATTTTGTTTGTAGGTAACTTTCACTTTGATTTTGAATGGATGTGGCAAATTATGATTTCCTCAAGTTACCCCAAGACTTATTTTACTTATTTCAAAGAATCCCCACTTGCACGACAAACCCTCGAGTTTTTCTTCAGTTACCCTACAATAGGTGATGTACAAGTAATCAACAATATATCAAATCATTTTACTCATTGATAATAACTAGTGTAGATAACGGTATCAGAGTGCAAATATGCAATGACTTTTTGATCAACTAATGTGTGATAAAATTTAAGAGGCTGTTGTCTTGTCAATGGAAAGTTGAAACCAAGACACTTTAAAGTATTAGCGCACAAATTAGACAAATGATGGGAAAATATGAAATGTTGTCCTATTGCAGATAGGGAATTGGATAAAAGCATACCCAACCCTTCAAAATATTGCTTTAAAAATGTTGACTACTGTACTTATAGACCTTCAAAAGGACTTAATATTCCCACACGTATTGTCTGTCCTATTCCTCTATATTAAACATAGAATAAGCCAGTAGCTCAAAGCTTAATATGTACAAAGTTTACTAGCCACGGTTGATACACTTAGCTTATAGTAAACTGATATACAAGCATCTATCTATCATAGTTTTTAGCTGTTATTGAGTTCCTTGGAACAATTCCAGATAAGCCAAGTGTGTACATCAGATGAAGTGGGGATGAAAATTTAATTGGGAGGGAAATAAAATAGTGTATAATAACCTTAATAATAAATATTAACCTAATGTAATTTAACAATAGTGTATAAGTAGATTCATTAGATATAGAGATAAAAAAGTTGAGGAATACACCTTTTTAACTTTTATCCCACATTGTCAAGAAACATAACCTAAACACTCCAATATGCCTATATAAATTAGCCCAATTAAGCTCTTCAACTCATGTAACTAATATGTATTAAATCATGATGTTAGTCCCTATAGTTTACTAGCCAGTAGCTCAAAGCTTAATATGTACAAAGTTTACTAGCCACGGTTCATACACTTAGCTAATACCAAACCAATATACAAGCATCTATCTATCATAGTTTTCAGCTGCTATTGAGTTCCTTGGAACAATACCGGATAAGCCATATACTTTGTAGAATAATGTGTACATCAGAGGAAGTGAGGATGGAAATTTAATTGGGAGGGAAATAAAAATTCATCTATGGTTTGATCCTACACAAGACTACCATAACTATGTAATTCTCTGGACCCCTATCGAGATTATGTAAGTGTAATCTAACTTGTTTGTAATTTTAGAAGCACAATTGATATTTCTAAATTAGATGGATTGACAATAGTATCTAATACATATAAAAAAATATATAATCCTAATTAATAAACCTTAATAATAAATATTAACCTAATGTAATTTAATAATAGTGTATAAGTAGATTCATTAAATATAGAGATAAAAAAAGTTTAAGGAATAATCTTTTTAGCTTTTATCCCACATTGTCAAGAAACACAACCTAAACACTCCAATATGCCTATATAAACTAATCTCATTAAACTCTTCAACTCATGAAACTAATATGTATTAAAACATGATGTTAGTCCCTATAGTTTTATTTTTCAATTTGTTTAAAGCATATTTTAAAAAAAATGTTTTTAGGGAATCTGATATGGTAAGAAAACTCTGAAAGGCACACTCCTTAAAACGTGACTTCCCACTTAATTTCATGTCAATATTTCTCATGGAAGGCGCGTTCCAAGGGATGTGCCTTCGGTCCACCTAATCAAAAGTGTGTTTCATGTAACGCGTCTTATTATCACTCGGCTAAATCGATAAAATTTAGAAAAACTATGTATGACATGTAATATTATAATATTTAGATGATTTTGGGTAAAAACGACAATAATATATGAGGGCAAAAACCGTGAATTACGGCAGAGTGCATGGGGGCAAAAAGAATGCCACCGTGGCACTTTCAAATTTCCCACACGTGATGTACTGCAACATTGCCACATCATAATCGCATACGTTAAAATAAAATTAAAATATTTTATTTATAGCTCAAAATTATAAGTTCACTCTATGTTAACAGTAATTATTAAACCAAAAAATATATATCTTAGCAAAACTCCACTCAACTCTCCGTTTGATTTAACGGAGAAATTAACAGCTTTAAAACAAAACGACTATGCTAGAACATATGTATGTCGTCGCCAATCCAAAATCTGCCGGAAAATCGACAAGCAAAACGGCGACGATATAAACATAAAAATAAACTCACTTTCATAATGCCACTAAAGGGTCTGAAAAGAACAGATCATCGATGTCTGCAAAATAATCATCAACTTGACAAATAGTCGACGACGACGAGCAGCCAAACTCGTCACTGAAAACAGTACTGTCTGGTAAAACCATCGCATCATCATCATCGAAAACCGACAATGCCGACACTGACATGTCGAAAAGCTCGTCGACTGAAGGGAAATCGAGCGGCAAATCGAACACCGAAATGTTGGATAAGCTGGTTTCAGTTTCGCCTTGACATTCGTTCAGAACCGGTTGCTGCTGCTGCGGCAGCCGTGTACTCTCTTCTTCTTGGGATTCGGGAGCTTGTTTCTTCGGTTCGACCGGCGTTTCTTCAGTCGACAAAGTTCGGTAGTTGAGGACGGAGGTTGGGGAAGAAAGGTTGTGAGTTGACTCGTCACCGGACTCGTACTCGGAAACCGAACTGACATTGATGTTTTCGTCCTTAGCCAGTGGAGTTACGAAGTTGGTCAATGCGTCGGGTCCTCGGAGCTTGATCGCTGCATTATCATAAACCATGGCTGCTTCTTCAGCAGTATTGTAAGTGCCCAACCACAGCCGTACACGTCGAGCGGGATCTCGAATCTCCGCTGCCCATTTCCCCCACGGTCTTTGTCGTACCCCTCTAAACTTCCTTCCGTTCCCGTTGACTGGAGAAACCTTAATCGGTCGACGACATCCCGTCGCGACCCCAGCCGCCGCCGCATTCCTTTTCCGGTTACTGTTGCAAGCCACGCTTGAAACGGCGGCGACTTCAATATTAATCTCGTTGACGTAACGTTTCACTCTCTGACGACCAAAGAAGTCGGCTTCCTCGTCGCTGGAAGAGTCCGTCGCGTCGTGGTCCGTAACGGATACCCGAACGATCCTCGGAACTTCGAAAACGTCACCAGATTGAGTACGGTCGTGATCGGAAGCTGCTCTCTTCGGTTTCAGGGCCGGTCTTTTGAACTTCCGAGTAATATTTTTGTGCTCGGTGTATTTGATCGGACATAGGATGCTTTCCTCCATTTCTGCTTGTATCTTTCTTTTCTCTCTCTCAAAATCTACCACTAGACATCGACTCGGAATAAAGCAGGCAAAAAGAAAAGGCAAAGGAACCGTGAAAGTGAAGCTTAAAACGATGAACAAAAAGACCAAACCCACAAATCTGACAAAAGGGTATTCAAAAAACACAAACTCAGTCCCTGAAAAAAAGAGAACCCGCCGTGGGAGGCTGAGAAAAGGATAGAAAAGCAACGGCTTTAAAAAAGGAGGGACTGAAGAGACACAAGAGGAAAGTTATCTACTGTTTGCCTCGTCAAGAAAAACGCAAGCACCGTGCCAACTCAGTACAACGAAATTTCTATACTCGTCACTGTCCTTTCAAGATTTGGTTTTTCGAAGGAGATATAGAGCACAAGTGTGTAGTATAACGTTTTGAAAATGTGTGCAAAAGCCGGAGAGTTTTGGTCGCGGTGGAGTCCCGTACACACTGATTTTGCTGTTTTATAGGATCCCAAACAGCGGAAATAGCAAGTAAAAAATATCCTCGATACAATATTATTATACTGATACAACGTATTGTTTACATACTTGTCAAATTGTAATTCTGATCCCTCTATTACGCTAATGGACAAAGTACACAAATGGTCCCCTGACTATAAATTACTATTTTATTCTATCCCTCAATTATTATTATTATTTTATTTTTTTATTAGTCCCTAGATTATTAAAAGTTATAAAATAGTCACCTAACTGTTCATTATATTCTAAACTCACTATTTTTTGTTAAAAATTTGTAGTTATCTAAGTTGAACGTTAACATGATGACTAAGATATGATAGTCGTTTGGGATTTTGGGATCATATTTTATTATATAACAATCAGCAGATTAACGTTTAGCTCAAAATGTCATCAATTTTTAACTGAAAAATGACTAGTTTGGAACGTAATGAATTGTTGGGTGACCATTTTATAACTTTTGAATAGTTGATGGATTCGACAAAGCAACACTCTATAGTCGAATGAGCATTTTATAACTTTCAATTGTCAATGGATTTAATAAAATAATATCTTATAATCGGGACCATATGTGTACTAAACCCTCTATTGTCCTTTAAAATGATTGCATTATATCAAACTAAAGGATAAGTATTAGCCTAAGTATAACAGAGTAGGGGTGTAAACGAGCCGAGTCGAGCTCGAGTATTGCTGAGCTCGACTCGACTCGAAAACTCTGAAATAGAGCTCGACTCGAAAACTCGCGAGCTTAAAATTTTTAAGCTCGACTCGAACTCGAAATCCTAAACTGAAGCTCGTGAGCAGCTCGAAAAGGCTCGAAATGAAGAAAAAAAATCTTAAACTTAACAAGATTGAATCCTCAAACTAAAACTCGAACCTGAATCTTAAATACATGAAAGCATTATTGTATTTTTTTATAAAAAATCAACACATAAATATTAATATTATTAATAATTTATTATTTTTTTTAAATCTTAATATATTATATTTTCGAGTTGCTCACGAGCTTTTCGAGTCGAGTATCAATTAGCTCGTTTTGGCTTGTTAAGAATTCGAGTCAAGCTCGAGTTCGAGTCGAGTCCATTCGATTTGAGTATTTATCGAGCCTTAACCGAGTCGATCTCAAGTAGATCGCGATCTGTCTCGTCTCATTTACAGCCCTATAACAGAGGGACCAAATCTTAATTTGACCTTAAACATTTTAAGTATATGCGTGTTCGTATCATCACAGGCAATTAAGACCCGGGAGGCGTAATTTAGCCAATGGGATAGCATTGAACGGTGCTGACTCAGCGAGTGACTCACTCTCGAACAGCGTGATGCCGGTCACGTGAGGCCCCCAAGATACCCGGCTCAGTTTAAATCATTTTCGATTTAGGCAAAGGAAAAAACACACACGCCTCCTCTCCTCTACTTGTTTTTGTCCATTTAAAACCCTCGCCCCATGGGTTAATTACGGGTTGCTACCCTCGTCTGTCACCTTAATTACCAATTAATCTTGGTTTAGTAAGTCAATGAATGAGGGTACTTTCGTAATCTTGCTAGTGTAGACCACCCCAGTTCTTGCTGGCTTTGTTAGAGCGTTGCTAGTTTACTGATCTAGAGTAATTTTTTTTACCTGGTAGAGTTTCAACTTGACGGTATATTTAAATAAATAAAATAAAATAAAATTGTTTATGGTAAAAATATAACTTTTTAACAGCTAGAATGAACGTGGCGAGCAACCTTGAATTCGCCGCCATTTTATAAAATCGGTGCTGTACGGTCCTGCCTTTTTAATTCTACGATCAAATATGATTATATTGTATTTATAGCTAATTTTATTTAAATTAGATGAAATAAAATTAATTACTGGTTTAAAATTAAATCCAAGTTTTGATATTATATTTGAATATATTACTTGTAGATTAGTTTTTTAATATTCCTAATGGAGTATTGAATATATTTATTATAAAAAAATATGAAATAATTATAAAATTTTATTAAATAAATACAAAATAATTATAAAATTATTACAAAATAGTTGTTGAAGTACTGTTCCCAAAATCCCATGAATTTGTCACCATCGATTTCACAATCAATTAAAACCCAAAAGTTGTATGAGAAAAAACCTTCCAACGATTGAGGAAGTACGTTACTAAGATTAATCAAAGATGACCAAATGCTAAACAACATAAATTTCGTTAATTTTTTTTTTCATTTGGCTTGAAATTAAATCGACCGAGAAAAGGATGTTTTGCCGTTGAATCACGCTTTCACTTTTGGCCCTAGAAATTGTCAAAGGACGGTCGTCTGAGCCTTCAAAACGAAGCAATTATTTTTAGGGTAAATTACGTGTTTGGTATCTAAACTATCAGTTTTGATCTGTTTTAGTACCTAAACTTTTAATTTTTCAAAATTATATACAAATTTTAGCTTTTGTTTCATTTTAGTACCCGTTCAAAATTTAAAGTTAAGCTTTGGAAAAAAATTAAAAGTTTAGGTACTAAAACGGACCAAAACGGATGGTTTAAGTACTAAACGCTTAAGTTTTTAACAACGGATACTAGAATGAAATGAAAACTAAACGTCGGTATGGTTTTGAAAAAAAGTAAAAGTTTAGATACTAAAATATACCAAAATTGATAGTTTATGCATTGAATTTGTAATTTACCCTTATTATTATTAGGACACATTGCACTAATGATCACTGAAAATTTAGGGTACTTTCTCTTTAGTCACAAAAGTTTTAAACTGACAAAGACTCTAGTGAATATTTACAATTTTGGTAATTAAACTTAAAAATTCCTAAAAGTTTAGTGACTATTAGTACATTTCACCCATAGTATTATTAGGGAAAAGTACATCAAAGGTCACTGAACTAGACTTGAATAATCATTTTAATCATTGAACTTTTAAAAGTTATAAAATGACCATTAAATTTATCAAATTATAACTGATCGTTAACTTTTATCGAACTTTTATAAAATTTTCATTCAATTTTATCAAACTATTACATAATGGTCATTGAGTTTATCAAATTCTTATAATATTTTATAACACTAAGGGACTCCTTTATAGTTCAACAAATTTAGTGATCATTTTATAACTTTTAAAAATTTAATGATCAAACCTTTCATTTAAATATGATTTAACAACCTCTAGTGTACTTTACCCTTGTTTTTATTATTAAGATAAAAAAATAAAAAAATCCAAACACCCACGGTTACATGGAACAAAAAAGCCGACTGTGTTTTGTTTTCTTTTATGTTCTTTTTTCCATTGCTTTTCTCGCATGGCCTTTCCTCGTGAAGAAAGAGAGGTTCAGACAAATCAATTAACAAACGCGGCTCTCTCATTGATAGGTTGTTGAGAAACGAAAGCACGACTGTTGGATATTCTGGAATGGGACATAAATGAAAAATTAAAAGGATGAAAGGGATTCAATTGAATAATTATTTTTTAAGAGAGCAAATGAAAATTATGTTAGGAACCCCTGCATGCAGTGAACGGGGGTATGTCATATGTGTAAGGTTGGAGGGCCATGGCCCCTAAAAACTTTGGTTTAATTGATTTTTAGGCCCTCTTAATTTGAAACTAAGAGGGCCTAAAAATCAATTAAACCGATTAGATTTGATTTTTGCTTTTAAGCTCCGTTTCTTATGCAATTTATTTTCCCTTGTATCCGATATATTTTGGGGCGTTGAATTCAAGTTCAAGGGCTATTGAATGGAGTTGAAATGATCGACCGATTTGACATGAAAATGGAGGTAATACTTACTACTATTTGCATGATTTACTAAACACATTGAGATTGATTATTGTATGAATGAATTTTATTGGACAATTTTGCATAGTTAATTATTGGTGGACTTGAACCGGATTCGATAAAAGTTTGGTAAACTGTATAACACTCGAGGGAATCGTATAAGAAATTGGAAGACCGATAAGAAAAAAAATTAAAGCTCAGTGATTATTCAGTAAATTAATTAACCTCAGGATCTGTAAGCTTTGATTGTTTTCTCTAAAGGATAAATGCTTAAATTATAGAGATAAGAATTTATGAAAATACCCTTGTGAAGTAAAAACGATATGAATGGACCTGAGTTAGGGAATTGACCTGAAGATGTATTTCTATCTTGATAGAATTATAGAATTACCGATTGAACTTCTGATTTGTCCGGAAGTCTTGAAATTTGGTTTCTAACCCTCGAAACCACATCAAACTCAATATTTTGACTTATGAATAAATATATGAAGACTGACCTATTGGAAGTATTTTATATATACATGAATTGGATTAAATGATTGGAATATCCTTAGACCCGTAATACCTAAAATAACCCTGAAAAGTCATACCTGAACTTAAAGAGCTACGTTGCACTTGTTAAATATTCGTGTTGTTTAGAAAAATTTTGATAATCGATTTTAATCCTCGAGTTGGCAAAATATTTAGAATTTTCGAATTCTAGAATATTCACCCGAGGACTAAATTATTGGAAATGATACATATGACTGAATTGAAGAAAATAATTGGAATGCCCTTGTGTTGAGAAATGATGAAAATACCCTCAAGTTCTGAAATGACCTAAATACCCTCATGACTTGGATTAAGTGAATTACTTTGGATAAGTTTCGAAAATATTGGTAAAACTTTAAATGTCGTTTTGGCTACAAGGATTATGAAGTATGACTCAAGTATCAAGTATGTCAGCTATTCGTAATACCCATTCGACACGAGAATAAAGATAAATAAATGGTGTACGAATGCACTTGAATCTCTTTGGCACCAGTGCAAAGAATTTAAGAAGATAAATTGTTCAACTTCTAGGTTCAATGGAATTAAGGAACCAATCCATAAAGTGTTCCTATAGAAGTTCTGGGTATATACCGAAATGGTGAGACCTATGTAGTTCGTTTGGACTTGGGAGTCGATAAAGTTATTAGGAATCTCGAATACTCCAAATTTCAGTTTATCCTTATTTAGTCGTCTTGCAGAAGTTTCTTCAAGAATCAAGCGACTAAAATGCCCTTCATGCCTGAATATTGGAACCTTTCAGATATATCTAAAATCGTGAATCGCCCTGATGTCGCAGTCCCTAAATACTCTGTTGATGTATATGAATCCCAAATTTCCCGATGTATCAGCCTCGAATGTTTGATTTGATTCGTAGGACTTTACTCATGGAATCAGTTCGAAATCTATCTAAAATTCTGCCACCTATTTTCTTACAACTATCCAATACTTCTGAGAAATAAATTGGACCCTCTAGTGTGTTCCACACATTTGATTATTTTTCTCTAATTTAAAAATGAGATTTAATATCTTGAATAAAACGCAATCTCTGATTTCTGATTTATGTTTTCTGATACAACCATGTTTGGATCATGATTTTTCGATATTACTGTTTTTCTATTCTGGGTTGGTATATTGAAGGAAGTATCTCAGGCATAGTCTATGACTACTAAATCTTTACCGCAAGCTTCTTTACTTTGTGCTTAGACTAATACCTTAACGCATGCTCTTCTGCTTTGTGCTCAGGCTAAGACCTTACCTTTTTTTTTTTTTCTGAAGTCTGATATTTTCCGCTACATTGATGGAACACACTAGATTCCTAAATTCAAACTCTTGAATACGTCCGATTCTTCTAATCTGTAGACTCTCTGACCATTATTTTCGCGGATAAATTAAAGAAGTTCGAATTTCTCTCTGGAATTCGTAAATACTTGTTTCACTAAGAAATTTTATGTATTACTTTTATCTGTTTGTTCTTTAGCACCTTATGGTAGTTTTGTATTACTGAGCTTTTTCAAAGCTCACTATATTACTATCATTTCAGGTTAAAGAAATTATCTTCTACTTTTATCGACATAAATGGAAGTTTCACTGGCGTCACATGTAGAGTACGGAGCATGTAATTAGGATGCATGTAGGTTATAGTTTACTTTTATATTACTGTCTGAAACTTGTTTTTACATAATGTATTATTGAATTCTATTTTGATATTTGAATTTATTTATTTATTAAAAATGTTTTAAGGTTTGTCGGTTAAAGTTTTCCTGTTTGTTCCGGACTTTCAGAGTGAGTCGCTCTGGTTGCCCTAATGTGACACCTCAGATTGGATCGGGTCACCCATATCGATCTGTGGGTGTTACAAAGCAACTTCCTAGAGTCGAAGGAATGTTCTGTAACTTTTATAGTCAAGATACTCAATGAAACATTATCCAGTAGTCGGGGACCATTTGTGTACTTTACCCTAAAATTAAATAAATTGATTCCTAACTCTTGTTTTAAAATTTAAATTAATGGTTTAATTATTATTTTATATCTAATTATGAAATTTTAGCTCGACTCCGTCCCTGTATATGTGCAGCCATATTTTCACAGCTATCCGTTGCCGTTTTGGTAAAATATTATAATATATGGGTATATTATTTGGATTATTTATCACCTGTTTGTGCTTAGATGTGTCTAATTTGTAATTGATTAGCTATATGTGTTACGATTTTGTTTTAATTTTTTAAAAATTGTTTTGTTGTCAGTCAGTGTAGTGAAATTTGGGCATTTCACGCGTACAGCAGAGAGGGACTAAATGGAGGTCATGATATGGGAAGGTGGGTGATAATGTCTTGTTTCCAGTACAATTGATGTTACCATTGCCTGTCACATGAAATTCTTGGGGCACATGCTACTTTGGTCCAAAGGGAGCCGGTTCATCGGTCTAAATTATTCGAGTTTGAAATTATGATAAATTCAATTCAATTTATATATATAGAGGTAGAAGGGTAACTTTTATCTCTCAAATAGACTCAATTTATCACTTTTGCTATTATCATATTTTTGCATCAGTTTAACCCTTAAAGTTGCTCAATTACATCATTTTATATCTTACTCCTAAATTAAAATCCTAAATTATAAACTTCAAACCCTAAATGTTAATCCCATAACCCTAAACCTTAAACAATAAATCCTAAATCTAACTTAGGGTTTATAATTTAGAGTTTTTAATTTAGGGGTGAGGTTTATAATTTAGAGTTTTAAGTTAGGGATAGGGTATATAATAATGCAATTGAACAACTTTGAGGGTTAAATTGATGCGAAAATACGATAATACTGAAATAATAAATTTAATCATGGTGACCTCAAGCCTATTATATATATATATATATATATATATATATATATATATATATATATATATATTTTTTTATAAAATTAAATTAAATCAAATCAGATTTATTATATTCTAAATCATAACCTGTGGAAAAACATCAACTCTCCGTTAATCGAGAGTATTAAGTAGGTCATCCTAATCAATGGATCTTTCGAACATAAATCTTCGAACCAACTACAAGTCATAGATGAAATTTTTGGACAAAATCTCAGACTTATTTAATCTTTTAAATTAAATATTTTCATTGTTTATTACAAATAACAGCAGACGCCTAGTGGCTGAAGTCCACAAGCCAAAAGAAGAAGAAGAAGAAGAAAACTATCCTATATACCCATGAAATGGTGGTAGCGTGGCCTGCTTGCTGGGCCATAGAGGTGGGAATTTTAAACAAAGGAATCAATTTCTCAACTTGTTTCTGGTTTTCTTGTCCATTGATTGTGGTTGATTATGTTGTTCTACAAGAAACACAAAGGGCAACGACAAATCAAGAGCTAAATAGATCCAATAAGTCATTCACTGAGCAAAATTATGCTGTTTGAATGATACAATAGCGCAAATGACTACACTAGTTAATGACTTGGATAATCAAAAGCCCTTCTCCATCTCCCTATTTCATATGAAATTTTAAAAGATTCTATAGTGATTCATTATTCTAAATGAATCTCTCACAGTGGAACTGTTGAACAGGAGGCTGTTTCAGCTCCTACATGTGGGGTTGTTGTTGAAGTGTAGTTTCGAAAGATGATTGCATCCCATTGTTAGCTCGTCGAATGTCCTCCACCAATTTCGCTACGTTGGCCATTTTCAGTCTCTGCTCCGGCACTCTCATCACACAACTCATTGCAATTTGTAGCAGCTCCACCATTTCCTCCTCTATATTCGGATACCGTAAGAGTTCCACGTCGAAAACTTCGGCCGTCCACTCTTCTCGAACCACCGAATGCACCCACCTCACCAAGTGAACAATCTCCTCGCCACCGGTGGCATGTATTGGTGATTTCCCGGTTAACAGCTCAAGTAAAAACACCCCGAAGCTGTATACATCAGATGCTTGAGTTGCTTTCCTTGTGTCTATTACTTCGGGAGCACGGTTCCCCGCGGCACGCAGTATGGGCGGAGGCATTGGACTCATCACTTGTACTAAACCGATATCCGAGATGCAACCGTATCGTTCTGCGTTGAGGAAAATGTTGGAAGCTTTTATGTTTCCATGAACAAGTTTGCCATTGCTTTGTGTGTGGATATAAGCAATGCCTCTAGCAGCACCGATTGCAATCTCAAGCCTAGTTTCCCAGTCCAGATGTGTCCTGCCTTCTCCCCTTTTACCTGCATCACGTTACCATAGATTGAGGATAAAAACTAAAGATTATATCGAACAAACGGACCCGTATTCAAGTATAACGAGTTAGTTTACCATGTAACAAATCAGAGACACTTCCCAGGTCACAGTAATCATGAACCACAAGCTTCTCATCTTTTGAATAATAATATGCTCCAAGTGCAGATACATTCTCATGCCTGATATTGCCAATTACCTCCATTTGTTGCTCGAACTCCCGTTTCGCCGAGGCTACCTCTTTCAACCTCTTCACCGCCACGGTTGTAGAATCCTCCAAGGCCGCTTTTTATGTCACCCCAAATGTACCTTTCCCAAGCACCTCAGCAGAAGCACTCAACAAGTCCTCGAGATCGAATGCCATATTACACCCCTCGAAGAACACAAGCCTGTTGTTCTTGCCACGACTCTCAGAGGTCGTTTTCTTCAAAGAGACGTCTTTCTTTACAGTGTTTTCTGGGAGTTCTTGTGGCCAATTTCGTCTCTTCGAGTGACGACACATGATCAAAAGGGCAATTAAAACACACAACAGGACACAAGCTCCGATTATTATCCCTAAGAGTGCGGGTTCACCGAGTCTATTAGCTTTCTTGGATGGTTGAGAAGTCGGTGCTTGACCCGGGAGAGGAGGAAGGACAATGGCTGATGATGAAAGATTACTATTACCAGAAAAAACCCAGTTTGGGAATCCTTGAAGAGACTTGGGGATGATACCAGTAAGATTATTGTTGGATAAATCAAGCTGTTGTAAGCTAGTGATACTGATATCAGGAATATCACCTGAAAGCAAGTTATGAGAAAGATTCAAAGCCATGAAGTGATCCGATTTCGACACAAAAGGAGGAACGCTTCCATTGAAGGCGTTGCTTGAAAGATCAACGATTGTTAGATTACCCCAAACTGAGAAATCAGGCAATGGACCAGAAAACTCATTGAACTGAAGATAAAGTGTGGTCAAATTCTTGAGTTCAACAAAATCTAAAGGAAAAGAACCAGAAATGGCGTTGGATCTAAGGCTCAAGAACTCAAGAGCTGATAATCTACTCAAAGTATTGGGTGGAATAGGGCCTTGGAATTCCATTCGAGGCAAATGCAGACCAATAACTCTGGAATTATCACTGTTGCATGAAACTCCAATCCAGGTGCTGCAAACAGAGGCTTCCTTGCTCCATTTGAGAGAGCTTGAATGATGATGAATATGTTCAATGAAATCTAACAATGCTTGTTTATCTTCAACTGGGTCTGCAAGTATAGATGAGAAAACTTCCCCCAGGATGAATATCAACAATGGGTTCATTTTCTTTCTCATTTTTCCAGCAACCCAAACAATTCAAATCTCAGTAAAAGAGAGAATCCTTTGAGGAAAATTTTGGCCACATCTACATGAATTTGAATGAACAGAGATATCAGAAAGTCAGAAACACAATCATTGAAGAATAAAAAAGCAGCAGCTTTAGGTCTATTTATCTGTTGACATTTCCTATCGGTTTCTACATTTTTCTCTACATTTTCTCAACAACCAAACAGTTAATCCGCAAACTCCAAAGAATGAAAACACTAAGAAGAACAAACTTACTTGGAGAGAAGAACCCAGAGGCCAGATCAAATGAAAACTCGAGAAAGCTTCAGAAATGACAAACTTAAGAACTTGCACTGTCAGTTAATCCCTGGAAAATTGAAAAAGGGCGCAAAGATGAATACAGAAAACAAATAAACAATTAAATAAGGCACAATATTCAATAATCAAATCAGCTACTCCATTAGATGATAATCATTTGACAGAAAGATTTATCATTTATGAGCTGTACTTGCTTGAGAGAGCATCCTCACATGCAAAAAAACAAAAACAATAATAATAGTGCCGGAAGACCTTGAAAACTCTACGTGAAGACAAATAACGGAATACGAGGTGTTTCTCCCGAAATATCACCATAATCTTATATATTTCTCTATCAGGCATATTATATTTTTTGATCTAACTTTTTTTTTTTTAGGAAATCACGCCCCTAAATTACACTTTACACCCCATAATAGAAGGTGCCTTATTAAATGTATAAAAATTTCATATGTTAATTTTGTAAATATTTTTATACTGGTACTAAATACGTCATTAATTTTTATTATGATAACATTTGTGTAAAAACGTAGCATTTTAATTGTGGAGACAACTACGGAGTAACTGAATTTTTGTCACAAGTTAATAATAGAGTGAACAATGTGTGTAATGGTTGAGTTTATTAGTATTTTAGTGTGTAACAAATTTATTTTTTATAATAATAAATATTTTATAATTTTAAAAATTATAAAAATTATATATTTTTGAAAAAATTATTGAATAATAATTCATTTGAACCCTAAGTTGTAACTAAAAGTTTATTTTAATATTTTTATATTTTTCAACAATTAATTTTAAAATACAATAATTTTTTTTAAAAATATATGAAATTTATAATTTTTTAAATTATAAAATATTTATCATCAACATCATTTTGTAAAATAAATAATAATTATAAATTTTTTTATAAAATTATTCATATTTTAAAATACTTACCCTCAAAGTTTTTATATACTAGATTATACTTATTGTGTAATTTTAATACAAAAATTTAAATAATTTTATTAAAGAATAATAAATATTATTAACTGTTGTTAAAATATAAAAATTAATGAATAATAATTAATTTGATCCCTCAATTATAATTAAAATTTTATTTTAATATTTTTTATATTTTTAAACAATTAATTTTAAAATACAATAATTTTTTCAAAAATATATAAAATTTATAATTTTTAAAATTATAAAATATTTATTATTATAAAAATAAACTTATGACACTAAAATACTAATAAACTCAACCAGTACACACACTTCATTAAAACCTCAAAATACTGAAGTTTTTACACATTTGGTAAGGTGCGCCCCGGGGCCGCGCCTTCGATCACGTTGTGTAAAGCGCAACGGTTTAGGGGCACTTCCTGTAAAAGGTGTTATATCAAAAAATATAGTCTGAACGGTACATGATCGAGAATATTAATTGAAAAAAAAGTGATTTTTTTGGGTAAAAACGCGGAGTACGAAAATCTGATTTAAAAAAAAAAGGTCGGAAGATAAACACACGAAACTCATTAATTACTTTTATATTTGTATTCATCTAAAAGCTTAAGAAGAAAGAATATGTTAAGGATCCATGCAAGCGTTTTCTTTCTTCTGCCATTGATGATTGTTTTATTAATCTGTAGGCTGGAGCTGGTTTTTTGTGATGATCAAGGAAAGTTTTGGTTATAAAAAAGGAATTAAAAAAAAAATCAGGAAGAATTAATTGGAGGGAAGGTGATAAGATTATGTCATTGTTAAGGAATTATTGCGAAGATTAATGATTATATTTGTGGCAAGCTATTCATAATAAATCATACATATAAGCATGGTACATGACCCCATTTGCTTGCGAATTATGTATTAGAAAATGTAATTATTATCCAAGAGTTGGTTCGCGTGTTAAATATTTTGATTTCGTTTCAAGTCCAAGTTTTTGTGAACGCGTTACAAAATATTCTCGTTGAAAAATTCACTCATCAAATCTAAATGTATGACTCGGATCAATCCAGGTTAACTAATACGGAATCTTTGAGAATGAAAAGACGACAAAAAAAAATGGAATTATTAGACCATTTGTCGCTTTATTTTCTTGACAAATGCGAGAGCGAATATAGAGTGGACCTTAATTTTCATGTAGTGTCACCTGTGTGGATTCGTTCGTTGCTTCAGGACGACGATGTCAAGAACAAATTTAAGAGCGGGCAAAATCGCCTAATGGATTGCCGACGGTGACACAGCTGAACGACAGCCACCACCACACGTGTCAACTAATTATTTTCACATCAATGCAGATGCTCTACCATCGACTTAAATTCATGATGTTTATTAGAATACGTATTAATTATGTGTATAATTTATTATTATAGTTATAATTTTTTATTATAATTTTAAATATTTTTTAAAATAAAATCAACTTCTTTTACTTGGATAATTTTTTTTATAACAATACTAAATTTAAATTTAATTCAATATGATATTATATATTTTTTTTTTATAAATTTTGATTAAACTATATTCAAACTTAAATTTATAGAAAAAAATGGATCTTTTACAGTGATTCGTCCCGAAAGCCCATGATAATAAAACCCCAGAAACATAAATTTTGGGCCACCTTTTTTTTATATAAATTTTAGGCTTAACTGTTATTTTTGTTCATATAGTATATTCAATTTATCGTTTTTGTTTCTATCGTATTTTTACATTAATTTAATCCTTAAAATTATTTAATTGTATCATTCTATACCCTACTCCTAACTTAAAACCCTAAATTATAAACCTGAAATTAGAGTTTATACTTTATATGTTATGTGGTTATAGTTTAGTGTTTTAAGTTAGGAGTAGGGTATAGAATGATGTAATTGAGTAATTTCGAGAGTAAATTGATGCGAAAAAGACAATTAAAAGTGATAAATGAGATCTAATACAGGGGCAAAATTTACCTTTTTACCTAAATTTTATCATGCTTAGAGTACTTGTGTAGTATATATATATATTATGTAGTGGTAAACTTATCCATCAAAATCTTATTGTGGTTGTAATCATATTTTTATTGAAAAATATTATACATGTTAGAGTAAAAAATTAATAAATAATATTCAATATAATTATTAATATTTAATTTATTGATGGGTTAATTTTGATAAAAATTTATAAGTTTTATTTATAAAATTAAGATTTGATTCTTAATCTTGATTAAGATACTTGATACCTTTAACTCGTTAAACGGTCTCCGTGTTAAAAACGAATGTTAATATCCATATAGATCTTGAGCTCGAATAATTATGTTTACAAGATGTTTTACGTTATCAATAAACTAAAAACTTTTTTGAACATATACTATATTATAACCACCGTACACTATTTTTAAAAAATAAAAAAATTATAATTTCTTATCTCATTAAATTAATTTTTATATTATTTAAAAAAATAGATAATAATTAATTTAAAATTTGAGAATTCAACATTTTCGACTATTAGTAGTCTATGCTTCTAGACGTACATAATGCTTGTGTCCATTGACTCGCCGAAAGGTGGAAACTCGTGGAGATTCCACTAGTCAACTTACAGAAAGCTACCATTTTCAACAAGACTTTAGGGAAAATTTATTTGACCATTTAATTTTTAAAATATATATTTTCAATAGTAAGATCAACTTTTATTATTTAATTTAACGATTAATTTCATATGATTATGGTTCGTAGTGTTAGATTAAAATCTATAACTATAGACACATATGTACAATGTTATCATAAAATACGATATAAAATTAAATGATCAATTATGTTACACATGTCATAAGACATTAAAAGTATCACGAGAATAAAAGTGCATATACCATCAAGTTGTAGTTATAATTTGATGAGAGATTAACTCATAAATCATATAATAACTGATTATTCGGTTATATAAAAAGATAGTCATCCACAAGAAATATGTAAATTTATATTTTCTCTTATCCCGTCAAATAATTTATACTCAAAAGAAACTTATCTTCTTAAAATATCACAAATACTTTCTAAGTGATTTCCGATAGTGGATTTAGATACACTTTCGTAATCTAGTATTTTACTTTTGATGATTTAAAATGATTAGATCTTAGGTTTGATTTCATATTTATAATGTTTTAATTCTAACGCATAATTTCGAGCAAAACCAAAAAATTGAAGCGATAAAATATTTATACTTGTGTGTGTGTTAGGATTCACTTACACTTGGTGTACAAGTTTTAGTTTTACTTTTATACCCTTTTTGGATAGTTGGATAAGGGAAAATCAATGATTCTCTCTCTCTTAAAATGAGGCTATTTTAAACTTTCGGTCAGACCGAGTGACTATAAACGAGTTTAATTTTTTGATCGAGTTCAAGAGGACCAAAACCCATTTTTGATTTCGGTCCATGGATATCCCTACTTGTATCTACTTAAAAAAAAGTAGATGGACTATGTTAAAGAAATTAAAAGAAAATATATTAAATCTCAAAAGTTTGAAGAGTGTAGGGAGTAGGACAAAATTAAACCATTGCTATAGTTGTCTGTTTTACTTTTTTTTTTCCACCACAAATCGAGGGCTTGAGAAGACTTTGATTCTATTGGAACTGCATTTCAAGTCTCTATAAAGCCGAAGGCCAGTAGCTCATTAGAAGCACACATCTTCAGCAAAAATGACAAGTAATTTAGTTTCACTACTCTTCTTTCTCGTCTTAGTTTCAGCACTGATCGGAGCTTCGCACGCCGCCAGCATTGCTATCTACTGGGGCCAAAACGGAAACGAGGGCACCTTGGCAGCAACATGTGCCACCGGCAGATACACCTACGTTAACATAGCTTTCCTCAACCAATTCGGAAATGGTCGAACCCCCGGACTCAACTTGGCCGGCCACTGTAATCCAGCATCCAACGGTTGCGCCGCCACCGTCAGCAGCGGCATAAAGAGCTGCCAAAGCCGAGGAATCAAGGTCATGCTCTCCCTCGGAGGCGGCGTTGGCAGCTATTCACTAGCTTCTCAAGCTGACGCCCAAAACGTAGCTGATTACCTATGGAACAACTTCTTGGGCGGCAGATCGCGTTCCCGTCCATTCGGCGACGCCGTCTTGGACGGCGTCGATTTTGATATCGAGCTCGGGTCGAGTCTTCACTACGATGACCTCGCCCGCTCCCTATCAGCTTACAGCCGCCGGGGAAGAAAGGTGTACTTAACGGCAGCTCCTCAGTGTCCGTTTCCAGATAGATTATTGGGGGCTGCTCTTAATACAGGCCTCTTCGACTACGTCTGGATTCAGTTCTATAACAATCCGCCATGCCAGTACACGTCGGGCAACGTTAACAACCTCTTGAACTCGTGGAACCGGTGGACTTCATCAATAAACGCGGGGAATATATTTTTGGGGTTGCCGGCGGCACCGGCGGCGGCCACAAGCGGGTACGTTCCGACTAATGTGTTGACTTCTCGAATCCTTCCGGTTATCAAGAGATCATCAAAGTACGGTGGCGTTATGCTTTGGAATAAGTTCTATGATGATAGAAACAGTTACAGTGCCTCCATTTTAGCTAGTGTGTAGAGGCCATATTTGGCTCGCTAATATTATTAAATAAATCGAGAGAAATCCTTATCACCAGCAATTATCGTTTCAATATCATTTCGATAATAAAATATCCATAGATTCAATACGTTACAAACTAATCTTTTTTTCATTAAAAATTTAACAGGAGATTGAGCGATATGTTAATCTATCGACTAATATATGATAAAATATAATTTCATAATCTCAAATTATTATTATATATTAGTTAGCATGTTAACATCTAGTTCAAATGATCATTAACTTTTTAATGAATAAGGATGAGTCTGAAACATAATTAATAATATAGTGATTATTTTATAACTTTTAATAGTCAATAGACTAATTTATAACTTTTAATAATCAATTAACTCAATAAAATAATATTTTATAATCGATGAACCATTTATATACTTTATCCAAAGTTTTAGTTGATAGTTTCAATTGAGATTTAATGAGATCAAAAGATTTTTTTTATATAAATTTGAACTAAAAAATAGAAAGAATAAGAATTTGATGCGATTGGAGAAACTATCGAACGACACTAAGAATAAGACAAAAAGAGGTGTCAGTTCAATAAAAATAAAAATTTTATGATTCACCTCACTTATCGTATCAAATCAAAACCAAAACATGTTAATTTTTCGATGATAAACATAAAAACTCATCACTTAAATTAATCTAATCAATCATATATTTCTTTCAATTCTTGAGTATCTTGTAGACATGTTACGTTTTTTAAGGGTAAATTATGTATTTTGTATTTAAATTGTCAATTTTGGTATATATTAAAATCTAAACTTTTATTTTTTTCAAAATCACATCTAAATTTTAGTTTTTATTTCATTTTAGTATCAGTTATTACAAACTTTAGTTTTCATTTCATTTTAGTATTTCGTTCAAAATTTTAAGTTAAGTTTTAAAAAAAATTGAAAGTTTAAGTACTAAATCGGATTAAAACTGATAGTTTAAATACTAAACACATTAAATTTTTAAGACTTAAATATACAAAAGG
Source organism: Hibiscus syriacus (assembly GCF_006381635.1). Classification (NCBI taxonomy): domain Eukaryota; kingdom Viridiplantae; phylum Streptophyta; class Magnoliopsida; order Malvales; family Malvaceae; genus Hibiscus; species Hibiscus syriacus. The sequence goes on from NW_024062606.1 coordinate 3,793,564, forward strand.
TGTCCAACCTATGCTTGTTTTTTTAGTTTAGTGTCTAACGTTTATTTCGTTCCAGTTCGGTGTCTAACGTTTTATTCCGTGACTTAAAAGGGTCTAATCATGACGGACCGTTAAGTTTGACCATTAACCCATTAAAAATGCCACTTAACATTTTTTTAGGATAAAATATATAAATAGTCCCCAAACTTTTAGGGCGCTTGCATTTTGGTCACCCTCGTTAACCTCCTTCTCCTTCTCATCCTCCTCCTCCTCCTCCTCCTCCTCCTTCTCATCCTCCTCCTCCTTCTTCTTCTTCTTCTTCTTTTTCTTCTCCTCCTCCTTCTTCTTCTTTTTCTTTTTCTTCTCCTCTTCCTCCTCCTCCTTCTTCTTCTCCTTCTTCTTCTTCTTCTTAAGTGTGAAGTCTATATATATATTTTATACTAACTCATTTTGATTTAAAGCCGCTAATGAATTCACAACACTATTAGGCTCACACATACACGATAAATCTCCACCATCCAAAACTGATTCAAAATATTATTTTATTAATTCTCTCAATTGTTAAGTTACAAAATAATATTTTAATTATATAGTTTTTTTAGTTCATCGACTATTAAAAGTTACAAAATGATCACTCAGACTATTCATTATGTTTCAAACTCGTCATTTTTTGTTAAAATTGTGACGATATTCTGAGTTGAATGTTAACTTACTGATTGTGATATGATAAAATTTAATCACATAATTTTAAAATATTATCATATTCTAGTTATTATGTTAACGTCCAACTTAGACCACTGCCAATTTTTTAACGGAAAAGGACGAGTTTAGAATATAATGAATAGTCGAGTGATCATTTTATAACTTTGAATAATCGAGAGACTTAATAAAACAATACTCTATAGTCATGAGACCATTTATATACTTTACCCTTAATAAAATTATCAACGTAGGGAGGTTTCGATGTTATTAATTAGGTAAACTATCTGTTTAATATTTAAATTATCCATTTTAGTTCGTTTCAGTACTTAAACTTTTAATTTTTTTAAAATTATATCTAACGTTCAATATACATTTAATTTTAGTATCTATCGTTAAATACTTTACACGTCTAGTATTTAAATTATTAGTTTTGGTTCTTTTAATACCTTAACTTTCAATTTTTTTAAAATTTAACGTTTAATTTTAAACGGACACAAAAATGAAATAAAAACTAAAATTTTTATCGATAATACTAAAATAAAATAAAAACTAAACTTTAAATATAATCTTAGATAAATTAAAAATTTATGTACTAAAATAATAAAAATTGATAATTAAAATACTAAACTCGTAATTTAATATTATTAATCCAAAAGTCCGTACTATTGTCGATACAAACTAAGCACCAACCTCCTTTCATCCTTCTACAAGCAAGTATTTGGCGGCGATTTCTCCAATGTCCAACTTATTTCTTTAAAAGATCAACAAAAGATTTCCCTCACCATTTCATCCGCTCCTCTTCCATTAGACGTTTTCATTTTCCTCTCTTTCACTGCTCGCATTTCAGCAAATGGCGCAAGTGGTGGCCACTAGATCGATTCACGGCTCATTCTTGAGCCAAGGCTCTGGATCCGTTCACGAGCGAGCGGCCAAGGTTAGGCCTGCGAGTTTCGCTTCGAAAGTGCTGGCACATGACGAGAAGAGGAACAAGGGCGTCGTGATTAGGAGGAACTATCGGATTACTGCTAAGAGAGCCGTACGCGTTGAGCCTGAAGTTATTCCCGTAACGCCGGAGGATGTACCGAAGGTTTGTGCAGCTGGGAACCTTTTTTTGATCGTTTAGCTTATGTGTTTGGTTGGTTAAAAAGCATGCGAAAAGGAAAAGAAAAAGGAGAACATGTGTCGATATTTTCTAGATCTTAGTATGTTTTTGGATGAAATTAGAAACCGATAAAGCATTAGGCTAAATTATATAAATGTAGTGGTACTATGGCGTACAGTGAAGTTGTATAATGTTCTGTTTGGTTTGTTGACCATGCATTATCCTATAAAAGGAGAAATCTGGTAGCCGTTGTGCACTATAGTCATGGTTTCATTGACAATCTGACACCAAACCATGAGAAAAATATTCGAACTCACGTCAAAGTTTTCTGCTGAGATATTGTTATTTGTTTGAAGCCAGTGTTTCATTTTCTGCTTGTTATGTATTTGCCAAAGATACTATCTGAAAAATGAATGACATAAAAGTAATTCATGTATCTGTGTAGTATTCGTGTACTTCGCTACGTTGTGATCTTGTTAAAATATTTTATGTTGGCATAAATTTTGATACCGTAATAATTTGTATCATATAGATATTGAGATATTGGTGTATTTATGTTGTGTTCATGGAATTCTTTCAGTGTTGTTTCTAATGTTGCCACGTCTAGCATAACGTATCAATGATAATGGGATGATTCCACCTGTTTTCCCTCTTACAGAAAAAATAAATGGAGCATTGAAGTTTATAACAATTTAATATTTGTGGGTAGATTTAGGAAGTTTGATTTATATGTCCTAGCTCACCTAAAATTTAAGTTTTTGGTATATGCACTCTATTATAGATTGAGGGCACTTCAGTTGCACGACATAATATATATGATTTTAGTTGTCATTATATCTATAATCAAAGGACTTATCCTGGGAAACCATTGCTTATATGTTATAACATTCGGTAACTTTTTTCTCTCTTTTTCTTCAGAGAGAGGAGCAATATGAGCAATTAATGGGGATTCAACAACTTGGTGACACATCAGTGGCTATGTGGTCCAAACCTACCGTTAGACGTAAAACAAAGATTGTTGGCACTATTGGTCCTTCAACAAACACTCGAGAAATGATTTGGAAATTGGCTGAGACTGGAATGAATGTTGCTCGTTTGAATATGTCTCATGGAGACCATGCATCGCATCAGAAAGTTATTGATTTAGTTAAGGAATATAATGCACAATCAAAAGACAACACTATTGCAATCATGCTTGACACCAAGGCAAGTTTCCCTCAATTTCATTATGTTCTACTCTGTGACGCCATGTTCAGGTTGCTTGAGTAATTGAGTTTGTTAATTTATTGTGTAAAGCCATTATAATTAGTTAGACATAGTGATGTTGGCAACAATAAACAACCGATATCATGTACATTTCTCTGATAGTTCTAATCCTTTTCATTTTTTTATAGTTTATTGTGTTCTTATGATTATTTGGTTCTGTTTATCAGGGTCCTGAGGTTAGGAGTGGCGACTTGCCCCAACCAATTACATTAGAAACTGGACAGGAATTCACTTTTACAATTCGGAGAGGGGTTGGGACACCTGATTGTGTCAGTGTCAACTATGACGATTTTGTTAATGATGTAGAAGTTGGTGACATGCTTCTTGTTGATGGTATGTTACCATGAGACTTTCAAATGCATGTTAAAGTACTCTTATTAAAATTTCCCCCCTTAATGTTTTATATGAAATGCAATTCATACTTTCTTGGGTCTTTCTCAAGTCGTAAATGAAATGTTTATCGTTATAGAGGAAATTTCTTTGTTCTATTTAATTAAGATTTTTTATTGAATAAAATTATGTAGTAGTATACAATATCTCTATATTTTATTTCTAGGACGATGTGTATCCTTTCATTATCAAACAAGAATTTGGTGTTCTGGATTATTCTTAAGTGATGAAAACAGAACACTAGAAAAATCTCAAGAAACACTTTTTCGTTTTGTTGATTATATGCTCCTCTGACTTTTGATTTGTGATGTAGGTGGTATGATGTCATTAGTGGTGAAGTCTAAGACAAAAGATTCAGTGAAGTGTGAAGTAGTTGATGGTGGTGAGCTCAAGTCTAGGCGGCATTTAAATGTCCGAGGAAAAAGTGCTACACTGCCTTCCATTACTGGTTGGCCCTCTAATTTTAATTGATGAAAAATTTACGCTGCTTTGTAGAATTTTCACTTTCCTCCTTTTCTTTCGCTCACTCCCCCTTCACTCGGTTGAGGGATTGTAAGGCACAACGGATTAACTATTTCCATTGATTTTCTGCAGAAAAGGACTGGGATGACATAAAATTTGGAGTAGACAATAAAGTTGACTTTTATGCTGTTTCATTTGTTAAAGATGCTCAAGTTGTTCATGAGTTGAAGAATTATCTGCGGAGTAAGTTATCTTGAGATTTTTCATGAACTAGTAACAGTAGACTTGGTATATGCTTTAAAGTCTCCGCTAATGATTTTTTCTTTCGCTTTTGGCAGGCTGTGATGCTGACATTCATGTTATTGTTAAAATTGAAAGTGCAGACTCCATTCCAAATTTGCATTCAATTATTACAGCGTCTGATGGGGTGATCACTTAAATCTTTTTGCTGAATATTTAATGCAGCTAATTTTAGGTTATTTATGTGTAGAAAGATATAAGTAGTTTTCTGGCTATTTAATACATTTTGTTCTATATTTGCCTAAAAACACTCCTTCATTCAGGAAAATTGGTGCTAAATTATTATGAGGCCGTTCATTTCAAATATTAGGTAGCATCTTTGGGTTTAGCTGTTACTTCTTTTTACCATCTTCTTTACTGTAATGGGGAAAGCTCTGGGAGTCTGGAATATGATTTGAAGTAAACTCTAGTTATTACCACTTCAGTGATAGATGTGTTGTGTAAAAAGTAATCCATGTTCTTTTATTTTAGGCAATGGTTGCAAGAGGAGATCTTGGTGCAGAACTTCCTATTGAGGAGGTTCCTTTGTTACAGGTTCGTTCAGGCTTTTTATTTAACTGTAAAGACTGGATTTGGATGAATTATTAAACACGTTTTCTAAACTAGAAAAGAAATGAAAATGTGTTTATTTATCCATTTAGAATTCTACTTGGTGTAAAATGTAGGAAGAGATAATCAGAACATGCCGAAGCATGGGGAAAGCTGTAATTGTGGCAACCAATATGCTTGAAAGCATGATTGTTCATCCAACACCAACTAGAGCAGAGGTATCTGATATTGCCATTGCTGTTCGAGAGGGTGCTGATGCTGTCATGCTTTCTGGAGAAACAGCTCATGGAAAGTAAGGAAGTTAAGTCCATTGCATTTTACAAATTTTTAAACTTATTGCTCTTCTTACCCCTTTTTTCTTGTATGTCTAGCAGCCCTTGTTAAATTTTCTATTAGAAGTAGGTAAAGATTAGGAAGTTTAGTTTAAAAACATCCCTTGTGGTAAACAGGAAGTTTATTGAATATCCTTGAATTCTAGTTGGTGAAGGTATAAGAATACTTGAATATCAACGTAGCAAATATCCCTTGGACAATATCGTCGGGTCAGCTTGCTTTATATTTTCTCTTGAGCGGTTAATTTATGGACAGTATATGTAAATTGCTCTACCTAAATGCAATTTGAAAAAAATTCACTTTCTTGTAGGTTCCCATTGAAAGCTGTTAAAGTGATGCATACGGTTGCTCTGCGAACTGAAGCAACCATACCTGGTGGTGAAATGCCACCTAATCTTGGACAAGTGTTTAAGGTCACTTAACACATTGCATGCACTTTTTATAGGCTTTTAGGCCTCCTTTTTTTCTTTGTTTCTTGGCCATATTCTCAATACTTTCTTTTTCTTTATCAACTATCAATATTGACGGGAGTTACTACTTCATAGAACCATATGAGTGAGATGTTTGCATATCATGCAACCATGATGTCAAATACTCTTGGACTTTCCACCGTTGTCTTCACCAGAACTGGTTTCATGGCTATATTACTTAGCCATTATCGTCCTTCTGGCACCATTTTTGCCTTCACAAACGAGTGAGTTTTTCCCATTCCCGAATCTGAAATTTGTTACAATTGTTTAACCTTAGTTAAAGGCTCCCCCTTTTTGTTTCTCTCTCTTCTTTATGTCCAATTTATTTTGTATTGTGGCACATTAATGGTCTATCCATTTGAGTTTTGACTTGATGAAGAAATATTAATCGGAAAGGGTAATGGGCTGAGAATATCAATGAAAACATAAGTGCAATAGTTGGCTAGTAGTGTATGGCCAAAAATGAGTATCTACTAGACTACCAGTACCGGGCGTTGCAGGGCTTGAATGTTAGACTGACAATTACTTTAATGGTCATGCAGGAAAAGGATACAACAAAGATTGGCTTTGTACCAAGGGGTATGCCCCATATACATGGAGTTCTCAGATGATGCCGAGGAAACCTTTAAGGATGCTTTAGCTCTGCTACAGGTAAAGTTTTAGCTTTTGTTCATGCATCAGTCGGTTCACGTTTATTTTGGAACCTGGTATCAAGTGGTTCATTGATCGTACTGCATCTTGGTGCTGTTTGTTGCCTCCTTCCCCCATTTCCTCTTAGAAAAATGGATCGATTCTTTATATACCGTGCTAGAACTAATATGATTGATGTGCAGAAGCATGGAATGGTAAAGAAGGGAGAAGATGTGGCACTTGTTCAGAGTGGCAAACAGCCCATCTGGCGATCCCAGTCCACTCACAATATTCAGGTCCGCAAAGTGTAGAGGCTTGAAGATTAATGGAGAATCCACTTGACCGATTGATCATCTTCATGCAAATTCTTAGTATTTCGAACAAGCGCAGAGAAAGAAGAGGATCCAGGTTAGGTTTTAGTAGGTTCCTTCACGTCATATGATTGATTGGACACGTTTGGTTTAGCCTGTATTGTCTTTATTTATTCTGGGTTTTCTTCTGTTTGCTTTAATCCATGGATTGAAAAAAAAAACTACCATCCTTCATAATAACAAATGATGTTCACCTGCAGTTGGCTTGTTGTTAATTACTGATATGGAGAGACAGAGCACAGTTCACAAGTAAATGAAAAAAAAAATAGATTTACGGTACAAACATTCAATGACTTACAACGTCAATCACGAGATTACCTCTTCCAAACACCAGCAAACGGATGGCATGCTCAAACATGCAAGCAAAAATGAAAAAAAAAACTATTTTTTCATACTACAAAGCCTATAATTGGTCTTCATTTACCCGAAATTGGGAAGCAGATACAGATGTAATGTTGTCTTCATGGTATGGAAGTTATTCGAACCGAGTAGTCTGCTGACCGGTCAAGAAAATCGGCAAGGTTGGGTGCCAATCCACGGTTGTTATTGCTGCAGTGTGGGAAAGAGTTCTGAATCCGCTTGAATGGCCTTGTACCTGATCCATGATAAAAAATATATATATAAAGGCCGAAACAATTAGTTTTGATACTGGCCAATGATTGTCAAAAGGCAGCGGATAACTCACCTGAAATATGGGTGCCCTTACAGAGCCGGATGTTACTAATAGCTGCCTCCCGTCAGCATCCGATGACATTTCATCTCTACAGTATTTTGACCTCTTGGAGTCGGAAAACCTACAAAGTGTAGTATCCACGTTACTAAATTCGGTCCCATTAATGAAACAGAACGAAGATGCAACCGTCAAGAAATGAAAATTACCGGCTAGAAGTTTGCAATGCATGAACAATGTAACACCGAAGAACAGAGCACTCCAATTCCGACAAGGTTTCAAGCATCGCGGTCTCGGACCATGACGAAAACCATTGCTCGAAGAACCTAAACAGACCAACTAATTTCTCGGCCTGGAATTTAGGAATATAAACCGCGAAAATCAAGTCTAACATCTTATTCACTTGAAAGCCGTTACCAATATCCGTACACAACTCAGTCTCAAAAGATTTTAATGTATTAGTAAATCCTCTGAAGACCAAATATTCCCTCACAAGCTCCTCCGCCTGTTGCATAGTGTCCATCTGATTCAATCTACAGAAACAAAGAAAACCTTAAGCACTACAAACTAGGTGAATTCTAGGATCAACCAAATATTAATCAAACTATGATTCAAAACATATTATGAAAAGAAAACTTTAACCGAATCAAGAACATGAAGAATTTGGTCTAGGGTTTGGTGCAACTGTCATTCTAAATCTGTACAAGATTACGAAAATTTTACAGAGATTGTACCCTGCAGAATTACATGGCAATCGAACGTAAAAGGAAGCAAAGCGTATGGATTGGGGGCTTCAATCTTGAATCTTGCATTTAGAAAAAGAATCTTTAGATTCTTCGATGGAATTTGCTAAGAGCTTGGGTGCTTTAAATATATATAGTGATTTTTATGTACCTTTTTTTCCGGTTAAATTGCTGATTACGTGTCACATACTGTAGCTGAGTTCACTTTTCAGTAGCTAATTGCTAATTTTTATTTGGGATAAATTAATTTTTAATCTTAAATTTTAATAAATTTTTAATTTGGTCATTTTTTGTTTTTCATGATATAATATAATATCAGAGTATTATATTTAGAAAAAAATAAAATTAATAAAAATTATCAGAATTAAGAATTAATGTAAACACTTTTCTATTTTTACTAATTATCCACTCATATTATCATATAATATAATATTCTTAGTTTCAACAGAAAAATAAAAATTAAAAATAGAAAATTTTATCAAATTCAAGGGTTAAAAAAATAATATCACCCTTTTTCTATTTTTACTAACTAACCACTCATATTACATATATAATTTTTTTATTAAATTACTTTGATAGGAAAAGAGAATGTTGAATTTTTGAATTCGGGTAACGATCTTAACAAGGTACGTGTATTATCAATAGGTTAAGAAAATTCTAAACAAATATTACCTTATAATCGTTTAGACTAATAAAAAATTGGATAAATTATGCGTTTAGTACTTAAATTATAAGTTTTTATCTGTTTTAGTACCTAAACTCTCAATTTTTTTCAAAACCATACCTAAAATTAAGTTTTTGTTTCATTTTAATACTCGTTCAAAATTTAACATTAAATTTTGAAAAAAATGAAAATTTAGGTACTAAACACGTTAAGTTTTTAACGGCGGGGTACTAAAATAAAACAAAAACTAATAGGAACTGGTATTTATATATACACTTTTTAATAGGAAACCTGATAGTTTAAGTAAACATTAGTTATGGTTTTGAAAAAATTGAAAGTTTAAATATTAAAACAGAGCAAACCTAATAGTTTAAGTATTAAATACGTAATTTACCCAAAAAAGTAATAGTAACTGGTATTTATATATACACTTTTTAATTTTTTTATATAAATATGGGGTGAATGCAATGTATTATACGTTTAAATATTTAAATATTTGATAATAAATACTCATACATTTATATACAAGGTGTTCGAACCTTGAATCTCGAGGAATAACAAATCCCTTAATCACTAAAATTAGTTAATCACTTCGTTAAGTTAATTCTACACTAATGTACTAAACGGTGCATCAAATTATATAAATCAATGCATCAGAAATTCACACAGTTTATTATTATTTATTATTATTATTATTATTCATTCTGTATGAAACCTTATTTATCATATGCTTATACATGCAAATTTCTGGCTTTAATAGCATAAACCTGAAACCTCGTCATCGGCTTGCTTATTCACAGTTCCCTGCTCCATGAAACTCAACTCCAGCTGATACCGAACCCAGAAGAAACTAGGCAGAATATCCAACAACGCCAGGAAGTAGATCAAAGACGACTACATGGACAAAACGAAGGGCAACCAAACCAAGTTCCGGCATTGACCGCCGGATGAACAAGCTTGCTGTTTGGTTATTGAGACAAAAGCTACGGCTTGGAATAAAAGGTAAGCAATCGTTAATAGCCGCGTCTTCTTCTCGTAGAGATGCATGTTTCTCTTTTGTTTCTCGGCAGTGAGCTCAGCAATGGTGAATAGTAGTTGCTGTGGTTGATGATAACGTAAACGCAACGTGAATTTATATAGATGATGTGAGCGCGTTTTTTTTCGTTAGTTCCTTGTGACCTTCGAGTGCAGATTCCAGGAAGATGGATTTTAATGGAAACTAGTTTTTGAGTAAATTACACTTTTAGTACTTAAACGATCAATTTTGGGCCGCTTTAGTACCTAAACTTTAATTTTTTTCAAAGTCATACAAGAATTTTAGTTTTTTTTTTTTCATTTTAGTACCCGTTCAAAATTTAACGTTAAGTTTTGAACAAAAATTTAAAGTTTAGGTACGAAAACGAACTAAAACTGATAGTTTAAGTACTAAAACGAATAAAACTAATAGTTTAGATATTAATACCTAATTTACCCTTTTTTGTGCATAAAGTAAATTATGGGTGTATATTAATATTACTCCTTCTTGACTTTTGTACGTGTTGTTTTCTTCACGGGTTTTTTTTCTGGGAAAATAATGGCGAAGACTTAGAACCATGTGAGAAAAGGAAACGTTTGTAGATTGTTATCGAGGAAAGAACACATGAAACGTGGTGCTGTGATGATGAAAACCTTGTCCCCCTGTCCCAGTGACGTAATAGTAATAAATTACGGCCGCAACGCTGTTTTCAATCTTATAGATCATCGGGGTGACATTGTTGAATATCTGCAGGTAGCCAGAGATGACGGATGTGTAGTCATGGTAAACGAGCTTGACTGATTAAAATCCCTTTTCATTGCTCTGTACACATGTTACAAGCCTTCCTCGACAAGTTCCGATACCGTTTGAGGCATCGGCGGCGCGTTGATATCCATCGACCCTTCGAGCATTTTCACCACTTCCCCCATCGAAGGCCTCACGATGACCTCGTCTTGAATGCACCAGAAGGCGACTTTCAACGCTCGGGTCAGCTGTTCTTCGTCGACTGCACTTCCTAGTCGTTTATCCGCGACTTTCATCGGCGTTCCGTTTGTCATCTCCTGCACGTACAATTGCTAAATACGATTAAGTAGATACAATTTTTTTTTGAGCTATATGGAGGATGGATCGTTAGGACTAATGAGTACAGAGTATACCTTACAGGCCCATCCGGGGTAGAAGAAGTCCTCGGCATCGTAAGATATGTCGAGGTTTCTTCGGCCGCCGAGAATATCCAAAAGTAGTATTCCGTAACTGTAAACATCGGCTTTTACGGTTAGACGGTTGCTAACCCATTCCGGTGCTAAATACCCTCTAGTTCCTCTTACCATAGTAACAACATGCGAGTGCTCTCTTCCCATCAACTTGGCTAGTTCGAAATCGGATACTTTGGGGCAAAAGTTCTCGTCCAAGAGGATATTTTCCGGCTTGATGTCGCAGTGTATTATCCGGTTTCTGCATTGCTCGTCAAAGTACGCAATCCCTCGTGCGATCGCAATGACGATATTGAACCGAGTCGGCCAATACAACATCCTATCCAGGCACTGATGGGAAGGAAAGATCCACTTGTCTAGGGATCCATTTTTATAAACTCATACACCAGAAGACTACCAACAAAAACATATAGACTGCTCATTCGAACAAGTCATTTTACAAAACAAACTGAACAGAGAACAATGAGTAATTCGGATTTATTACCGGTGTGAACCCTCGGAGCAGTATCCGCATAGGCGAACCATGTTCATGTGATGCATGGAGCCAATTGTGTTCACTTCGGTTATGAACTCCTTCTCGCCGTGCGGAAAAACGCGGTCGAGTTTCTTGACAGCAATCAATGTTCCATCCGAAAGACTTCCCTTGTATACGCTTCCAAACCCTCCTGCAAATGATCATATCAATTCCAAGTGCATATGTGAAACTCTGAGATTCTGCAGTATATGTATATGTATATGTCTCTGTCTTACCTGTTCCGAGCAATTGAGAAAAATTGCCCTGCAAATCGCGGTAGCCGAAATTCAACGGTGCCCCTTCAAAGATCAAAGAGCTTTCAGTGGATTTCTTTATATCTCCTTCTATGAACATTGTAATACAACAGTAGACAAAGTAGGCCAATAAGGACACCCATGCTTAGTACAATCCGAAGCACCAAAATCTTGTCATGAATAGAACCAGACCCGGACCTATCACCACCTGGACCCAAAGAGACATTAGACCTGACCTTAACAACAGGGTCGAACCAGGGTCCTCGAATCCCCCGTAGTCCAAGCATCTCCACACTTTGAGACCGTGGGAATATCACTGTAATTTGCCAACACTGAATAATAAGAGAAATAGTAGTTGGTTTGCTGTACTGTTGCAATCTTGAAGTCTGAGGTCCGATTTCTGTTCCAATAATCGCATTTTCCGGTTGTCGACTTGTTCAAAGAGCAATACGTTCCATTAGCCGGACCGCTTACCTTGGAAGTACCGGGTAAACATGTACAAGAAGCATTCGTCTTGCTTCTATCCAAGTTACATATCCCGTTGCCGCATATACCAGCAATGTCACAGGGGTTCGACACAGCTGCCCATTCAGGTACCCATTGGCGCGAACCATTAACATCGTTATCCTATCGATACAAACGTAGGTTGCCATTAATCTCGATGATCAATCTCCAAAGCACCGATAATCGGACATTCGATTTATTCGTAGCCGAAGATAATCCATCATAGTCCCCATCGTTCTTATACACATAAATCGCACCGTTCGACAACTGGCCATAGACGACTCCGAAGCTTCCCGCTTCGTCTAAAACCGCAACGACATCGCCGGTAACGTTCGATATGTCGGGTGAAGCCCAATAGGAATAATTCGAGTAACCTTCAGGGGAATGATCAAATGTGTCGGGCAAGTTGTATGTCAAGGCAAGTGTTAATGAAGTGGGCTGTTGAAGCATCTTGAGAGCATAGTAGCTGCCATGGGGGACCGATTTCGATGATGTTAACTCGAGTGACACAGTCAAGGGTTGGTTAGGAAGAAGTGTATCCGTCGGATGCGCGAAACTCTGCCACGCAGGGCGGTTGTTGGCCGTGTAAAGGATGAAATTCCCGGATTCTGACATGACGGCGAACTCGGCTCGGCTTCCCGACGTGTTTGACGTCCAAACGGTGTCGTCCCGTCCATCAGTACGAGATTTCCGGTTGTGTCAAGCTCCAGGATTGCATCTTTGGTGACCGGAGAGTTTGTAGTTTTCGTAATGACTACAGATAGTGACGGGGTTTTTTCCATAAAAAAGGGGAAAATACGTGTTTATTATCTAAAATATCAATTTTAGTCCGTTTTAGTACCTAAACTTTTTTTTCTTTCAAAATCATACCTAAGGTTTAGTTATTGTTTCATTTTTAGTACCATGTTCAAAATTTTGCATTAGCTTTTGAAAAAACTTAAAATTTTAGGTACTAAAACGGATCAAAATTGATGGTTTAGATACTAAATGCGTTAAATTTTTAACATCGAGGTACTAAAATGAAACAAAAACTAATTTTGGGTATAATTTTTTTAAAAATTAAATGTTTAAGTACTAAAACAAACTAAAATTGATAGTTTAGGTACTAAATATATAATTTACCCTAAAAAACCAGTGACCATCCGGTAACTATATTCCATAATTCAGATTCAAAACTAGATTTACTAAACAAGGGTTAATTGGACCGACGTCGTTAAACTATAATCCAAATTCTAATTAGTCTCAAATGTATATTTTAAATATACTTATCGTCAAATTGAACTGATAATTTAACGTCAAGCCGATAAGTAAACTAATAAAAGAATCTAACTGATACAATATAATACTTGGAGCATGTTTCAAAGTTTAGGATCAATTTAGAATCTTAAAATAGTTACGGGATATGTAGTACAATTAACCCATTAAGGAAAATATAAAGCAGAACGTACCTATTAGTATTAGCTGACCAGACTAAGATTCTCTCTCCGGGAAGCTCAGTGAACCAAACCAAATCCCGATCAGAAAACGGTCACGAGAGTCCGATGGAGTGAAACCAAAAGCAAATGTACCATTATCGGAAACCCAACGTCGTCCCTGGTCACTAGCCAGCAACCTCGAGCCCAAACCGATTTGGCCGGCAATGCAGCCGGAGAATCCGATCAGAACCACCAACCTAAACAACGCCGGAGCGAAAGAAGAAGAGCTATCAGCCATGGAATACACAGTTCTAGAATCAAGAGACTCGAACTGAAGATGAGCCATCTTTTATGTCGGTTGCATGGCCACGATGACGGAAGACGAAAAGAACCCATTTGGGGGAGTGGGGACACGAGTGCAGAGTTTGGTGAACTAAAAGTTCGAAAAATGTTTGCCACCGAAACGGTCGGCTGCTGATGCAGCCGGACGCCATGGCACGTGTCGATACGCTTGTGTTTTTCGATCTAGGTAATCTTTTGACCAACGTTTTTCCGTCATTAATTATTGTGGGGTTGGTGTGGTACTTTATGATGTTGACATTTCATTTGTCATGTTTTTGTTACTGATTTAGTTTATCTGTCATGTTATCTGCCACATTATCAATTATCCGTAGACTATCATGTCAGCACCGTAACGGTCAACGAGAAAAACGTTGGTTTTGTGGCCAAATTTAGTTTATTTTTTGAATTGGAGGGTTACTTTGAGAGAAAAAAATAATACGAGGATCATATTAAATTTTTTAAAAAGTATAGGGACCTCTGATATATTTTTTTCCAAATATAAATAAATGTGTTATTTTACGTCCCAAGTGCTTATATTAAAGCATGTACCCCCATTTTAAATATGGTAATTAGGTAGGTCTTGGAATTTACCTAGTGTCGAGCTCATTTTAAAGCATGCCTTCTTCATTTTTTTTCTTGTTTTTTCCTCATACTTTGTGGCACTAATAAGTCACAATGAACGGCTAGAGTTTAATGGGTCCATTAATGGCACACGCATAGGCTCATAGTTATATATTTCTATTGGTTATTAGGTTATACTTTTTGCATTGGGAAACAATATCAATGTATTATCCTATTATCCACACTTCGTTTTTTTTATTAATATGATACAAGTATAAAGATATATCTGCTTGTTCGTTTAATTTTAACCGAACACAAACAATTAAAGTAATAAAAATTTTTGTTCATGTTCGTTCATTAATAAATATAGTTTGTTCGTGTTTGTTCATGTTTGTTCGTTAAAATGATAAACGAACACAAACGAACGAATATAAACGGACACAAATAAACGAACATAAACGAACGAACATAAAATTAATTGGATTTATATTTGAGAAGAGTTTTTTTCTTTCCATATATTTTTTTGTTTAATTGATTTGAGTATTCTTTTGTTTGGGTTTAAAATTATTAGGTCTTAATATTTTAAACGAGTACGGAGATTGAACAAAATATAAACAAACATACATAAATATAAATAGAATGATTGTTATTCTTTAAATTTTTTATTTAATAACGATATTGTAGGAATATTTGACTGTTCATTATCAAATAATTAACAAATCTTTCAAATATATATTATCATATAATTACCTATACTAAACAAACTCATACGACGACTATTTTTTACCAAAATATTTAAATAAAATAAAATAATAAGATTACATAAAAATATATGTTAAAAATATAACTGAATAATTTAAAAAGTAATAGATATAAACAAATATAAATATCAAATGCGAACGATGGTGATATAAGTTGAATAACTAACTTTATCATAATCCAATTGTTATCGATCTTTGATGTTTAAAGCACCGGTGGAGCCGGCCATATATGACACCCCAATTTTTTTTAAAATTTATAAATTTGATACCTTAAAATTTATATTTTTTAAATTTGACACCTAAAATAAATTTGTTGACACCTTAAAATATTTTTTTTAAAGCTTGACACTTTAAAATAAATTTTCTAACTCTGCTCCTAGTTTAAAGATATAAAATATATATATATATATATATATAAGAAAGTTAATCAAATAAATATAAATTGAATTTTATTTCTATAAATATATAAAATATTTGAAACTGATTTATAATATTTGACAAATTATTTCACAACTGATTTAATTTTATAATATTTCACCACTGATTTATCTCTAAAAATATATAAAATATTTGAAAGCATTATCATTTATCACAACGAAAATGTTTTTTTTTTCTTACACTATGATTAGTGAAATAAATAAAAAAATCAATAAAAATAAAATAAATAAACAAGGAGAGAAGCCGGTCACCGGAAAAGTAAAAAAGAAAACAAAGCCAAAAGCAAAGTAAAAACTTTCACGTTTGTTTTTTTCCCGGGAAAATAGTATTTGTATAGCAATTTCGTCGCTATAGTGTATGTATAGCATGCTATAAATAGTTGAGAAGGCAGGCTAATAGCTTTAGAGTTCTTTACCTGTCAAAATACCCTTTAAATCAATGTTTTATTTGGCCTAATATATATATATATAGCTAAATTCATTTTCTCTTCGATTCTCAACAACCCTTTATTTATTTTTTCATCTCTGAAACCTCCCTTTCCCTTCCATTTTCCTTTCTCTTGAATCTTCTCTCCTCCTTGGGTGTGTTTTTATAGGAATATTTGGAAGTTTTTGTTAAAAAGGATCGAACTTGTATCTGCCAAGATAGAACAAAGGAGGAAGAAGAAGGGAGAAAGACAACAAAAGGTGAAGTTTTTGTCTTTTTATAAGGAAAAAAACGGTTCTTTTTGTGTTGTTAAACAGGGAAAATGGATCAAAAGGGGATGTTTTTGTCAGCTTTAAGTGTTGGGGTTGGTATTGGTGTTGGTCTTGGATTGGCCTCAGGGCAAACTGTGAGCAAATGGGCAGGCAACACCATTGCAGATGATGGTCTTACAGGGGAGCAGATTGAGCAGGAACTTATGAGACGAGTTATAGATGGAAAACTCTACATGGTCACTTTTGATGACTTTCCTTATTACCTTAGGTAAAGCCAATGATGGGTCCTTTTTCTTTGTTAAAAGGAAGATCAAATGATTTTTTTGTGACATACTGTCATCATTTGTTCTTGTGTTTGATATTGATCTCCATTCAATTATAGAAAGAGGAGAAACAAAAAGTTAGTTTTGGTATGTATCAACGCTCCATGTGCAATGGCCTGGCATGGAGGCATTCTTTGCACATGCTACTCAAAGCCATTTAACACCCTTGATCTTTTTATTTTGTTGCATTTTCTTGTGCTTTTTGGATGTATTTTGATTATATCAATTTACTCTTTTTTTGTTCTTCAGAGATATATTTTGGATCATGTATGGGCCATTGAATCTGTTCCCATTTTTGTCATGAAAGTTATGCAGACTGAGATTTATATTGATTCTTCAACATGATAATGCCTGTTGCATAGTGTTTGAAAATATCAATATTTATTTAATGATTTCAAGTTAGAATATAGACTAATTTTGGACACTCTTAGATCTTGAACTTCATGAAAGCTGCAGGCTTTGCTCTGGCTTTGAATGTTCCTTCATTTTATGTTATTTTGAGGGATTTCTTCCCCTTTTTGGGTAAAATTCTGAGGGACTCTGCCCCTTGATGACTGCTGTCAGGCCTTTTAGTTCTATTTTCTCATCAATTAAGTTTATTGGTCCACTGAAGTTGGAGAATTTACATCTTATTCAAAACATATACTACTAGAAGTTTAAGGCATTCATTCTGGTATTTTTTGAAGTTATACTAGTTTCACAAATTTGCTCCTTTTAATGGTGTTTAATACAGCAAAAGAACTCGGGCGTTATTGACGAGTACTGCATATTTCCAGTTAAAACAAAGCGACGTTTCGAGGCACACAAGGAACCTTTTTCCCGTCAGCAAAGCTATTTTGCTCTCAGGACCTACTGGTATGTATCTGGAATTGTTTTCTGTAATTCTACATAATGATGTTGTCTGTCCTAGTTCATTATTAACCTAGTGTTCTTCCTTTTTTATTCTTGTGAAGAGCTTTACCTGCAAATGCTTGCCAAGGCTTTGGCAAATCACTTTGAATCCAAGCTACTGCTTTTGGACCTTACTGATTTTTCTCTCAAGGTAAATAGGCACAACTTTAGTCATCATCGAGCTTCAACTGGCGCAGAATCCTACTTATTTGTTCTATGATTATCCTGTCACAGATGCAGAGCAAATATGGTTGTACCAAGAAAGAACTTGTAAGTTGTATTTTTGGTTTTGTTTTTTTAATGTGACTGTATGCACACATAGGGCATCGTTGTGCTTGACTCTGAAATTGAGTGATGTGGTTCAGCAATTTATCCCTTTGATGTGCCTTTCCGAGTTGATTCAATCTTATTGATTTGT
The DNA here is from genome assembly GCF_006381635.1 of Hibiscus syriacus. NCBI lineage: Eukaryota > Viridiplantae > Streptophyta > Magnoliopsida > Malvales > Malvaceae > Hibiscus > Hibiscus syriacus. The sequence continues at coordinate 3,811,543 of NW_024062606.1, forward strand.
GGTCGATATGATATTTACCAATGCATATCACACTCTAATTTAGTTGAATCTTTGGCAGGCTTTGAAGAGGTCAATCTCGGAGGTGACTTTCGATCGAATGAATGACTTGTTCGGTTCTTTTTCCCTCCTTCCACAAAGAGACGAAACAAACGGTATTCTTTCAACATGTTAAATGTACTTGTTAACCAAAGAAAATTGCCTACTTAGGCTTCATTTTTCTGCATTTTGATTCTCTGCTGAAGCCTGCTTGGGTAGTCATGTTCTTGTTATTTTGTTTTTGATTCATCTTCATTAGATAACCTTCTCGGTTTTACTTTTCACTTGTCATCTTAATCTCTTCATGTCTTATTGGTTCTCCATTTCTGTACTTTATTTCAGTGTAGTTTTAACTAAGATTCTTCTTACAGGCACATTTCGTCGACATGGTAGTACTACTGATATAAAGTCCAGGTAAACACTTTTATCCTTTAGCTTATCCCATTTTCACGGTACAAGAGTACAAAGTGGTTATCGACTTATCGTATTTAGTGGCCGGTTGTTATCGCTGGATTGGTGTGTCCCCTATTACCTTCTTGTTCATTCATTTGCAGGGCTACGGAAGGTTCGAGCAATCTTCCGAAGCACAAAAGAAATGTCTCTACATCATCCGAGATGAGTTGCATCTCTTTGACTTCAGCTGTCACAAATCCAGGTTACCCTTCATATATCTTCTTTAATTCTTTCCGGAAAGCCTAATGATATGTATGGTTTTATCAATTATTACAGTCAAAAGGTTAAATTTATCGATAATCTTCGGCCCTCGTTTTTGTTTGTTGGGTCAGTGCACAAGCGAAGTAGGAGTTGGTGCTTCGATCGGAAACTTTTTCTGCAGTCACTTTACAAGGTATGCCGTAAATTCGAAGTAGTCATTTTGGTGATAAATCATGAATGATATTTCTAGATGATGATAATATTTTCCGAAACTTTTTCTGCAGTCACTTTACAAGGTATGCCTAATGATATTTCTTGCAGGTGCTGGTTTCGGTATCGGAAACCAGTTCCATCATCTTATACCTGAGGGATGTCGATAAGCTACTTCTTCAATCAGAACAGTTATATAATCTGTTTCAAAAGTTGTTGAACAAACTTCCGCATTCCGTTTTGATACTCGGTTCTAGGATGCTGGGCACAGAAGACGAATACAGGGAGGTCGACGAGAGGCTCTCGGTAATATTCCCATACAATATCGAGATCAAACCACCCGAAGATGGAAAACATCTTGATATCTGGAAAGCCAGACTCGAGGAGGATATGAAAGTGCTTCAAGTTCAAGATAACAGAAACCACATTGCCGAGGTACTTGCAGCAAATGACCTCGAATGCGATGATTTGAGTTTGATCTGTCATGCGGACACCATGATCTTAGGTAATTATATCGAAGAAATCGTGGTATCGGCAATCTCATATCACTTGATGAACAATAAGAATCCGGAATACCGAAACGGAAAGCTTGTTATATCATCCAAGAGCTTGTCCCATGGATTGAACATGTTCCAAGGAAAAGTTGTGAGAAGGATACCTTAAAATTGGAGACAAAAGCCGAGTCTGCCAAGGTTTTTCTCTAATGCTAGTTTGTGTTTTTGTAGAAATCAAGGATCTTGGTAATTTTATACTTATGGATTAAATGTTTACACCTCTTTGTTATCCTTAGGAAAATAAAGGAGTAAAGGCTGTAAGTGCAAAAACGGAACCGAAATCCGACACCGCTGCATCCGGAATAAAAAAGGAGACCGAGAAGACCCTTTCCGGTGTGAAGGAGGACGGAGAGAAGCCACGACGGGCAAAAGCACTTGTAAGTTGATGTATATTACCCCTTTTCTCGGGGGTTTTTTTCTTACCACTGATATAACGTTCGTGCAGGAAGTTCCTCCCGATAATGAGTTTGAGAAAAAAATAAGGGCCGAGGTTATCCCTGCTAAGGATATCGGAGTGACGTTTGCCGATATCGGTGCCATGGACAATATCAAAGAATCGCTTCAAGAGCTGGTCATGCTCCCTCTTCAAAGGCCGGATCTCTTCAAAGGCGGGCTTCTCAAGCCATGCAGGGGAATATTACTCTTTGGGCCTCCCGGTACCGGGAAAACAATGCTGGCAAAGGCCATTGCAAATGAAGCCGGAGCAAGTTTCATTAACGTCTCGATGTCCACCATCACGTCGAAATGGTTCGGCGAAGATGAAAAGAATGTGAAAGCATTGTTTACACTAGCAGCGAAGGTTGCGCCGACCATAATTTTCGTGGACGAGGTCGATAGCATGCTGGGGCAGAGGACTAGAGTCGGGGAGCATGAGGCTATGCGGAAAATTAAGAACGAGTTCATGACACATTGGGATGGCCTATTGACCAAAGCTGGCCGGCGGATTCTTGTCCTTGCTGCAACCAACAGGCCATTTGACCTTGACGAAGCAATAATTAGACGTTTCGAGCGCAGGTAAGTTCGACCGGCTTTGCTTACAGCTCGATATGAATTTGATAATATCTTATCTTACTCGTGTGCTTTCCATTCTGATCAGAATTATGGTCGGCCTTCCGTCCGTTGAGAGTCGGGAAACAATTTTGAGAACTTTATTGGCAAAAGAGAAAGTTGAAGATCTTGACTATAAGGAGCTTGCAACCATGACAGAAGGATACAGCGGAAGTGATCTCAAGGTTTGTATTCTATCTCACAACATTTATCATTGATTTATATCGAACTATTATCAACTAATGGCCTAAAAAAACTGCTACCGGAACAGAACTTGTGTGTGACGGCAGCTTATCGACCTGTTAGGGAGTTGTTGAAGCAAGAGAGGTTGAAGGATCAGGTGAACTACACTACCTCTTTGTTCTATTACCTTGTCTTCCTGTTACTCGAATCCAGTGACGATGTATCTTATCTATTTCCGATTTCAATAACTTTCCTATAGGAGAAGAAGAGGCTAGACAAGCACGTGGAAGATGCATCAGAGACGAAAGACAAGATAGAGCAACGAGTAATCTCTTTGAGGCCTTTAAACATGGAAGATATGAGACAAGCAAGGAATCAGGTAAGTTCTTGTCATTAACCTTGTGCCTGCAATGCTTCAACATCTTCATCGGCGAAGTTCGTGTTTTGCCATTAACCATCGGATGACGCATTCGAAAACTGTCACCGATTAGTCATATTAGTCTTATGTAAATCTGAAAAACACACCCTTTTATTTTCCATCTGCAATACCAATATCAAAGGTCATTTTAAATGCATGTAGGTTGCTGCTAGCTTTGCTTCCGAAGGTTCGGTAATGGCCGAGCTAAAGCAATGGAATGATTTATACGGCGAAGGGGGTTCGAGAAAGAAGGAACAGTTAACTTACTTCCTTTAGCTTGTAAAACAAGGCATCTCAAATCCTCATCGACAGAGTTCTCCATGAAAGATGCAAAATTTCCGTGATGCCAAAAGCCCTTCAACAAAAATACAAGTGTTCAACCATACTCACCGGCCTTACATGGGACGGGGTAGCATTGAAGATCGACAGCTCCGGCCCGGATCCAAAATGCCGAACAATACAACCACAGAGCTCTTGTTAGGGTGTGTGAATTACATTGACATATATATATATATGGCATTTGTATATGATGCTTGGACAATGGTTTTTTAGAGAAAATGTTACATGAACCATTTGGCGTCAATATTTTGGGTTTCAATGTTCTAAAGGAAGGGTGTTTTATTTTCCCCCAATTTTATTGGATTGTTTGGAGATTATTAGTTAAAAAAGTTTGTGATTAAATTATGAAATTTTTTTGGTTGCCCCACTTAGGTTCGCTTGAGACTAATATGTTTAACATAAGCCTCATTCGTTTTTTTAGTAATGCAATTTTATCTATGTACTAAAAACTTTGATTGTATATTTTTTTTTATTAATTTACGATCTTTACAAGTAATATTTGTTCAAACGCTTTCAACCGTTTAATAATGAATGTTTAAATATCATATAATTTCTACCAACATAGGTTAGTTCAAGTGGTAAGCAGTTTGATATCAAAGTAAGGTCTCGAGTTTGAGTCTTGTGTATGCAAAGATCTTTGTTGGGAGACTCATCCACCAAACTAGATAGTTCATACGAATAACTTCATGCTGGGGAGTGCTGAGAGACGATAAAGGTCGATAATAAGGTGTGCTGAGAGACAATGGCAATAGGGATTCCACAAAACAATTGGATCGTGCTCAGTCCTAGAGGCGGAGTACTGAGGAGTGTATGAGGTTTAAATGGTTCATTGGAACTTTGTGCGAGGAAACTGATTCTCGAGGTAGATAATAAGGAGGTATGGATGAACAGCCATAGGAAGGATCTTATGAATGTAGACCTCTCGATATGTCAACATGTCTAGAAGATGCTGGAAAGTGAATGGAATGGGAAATTAAGGTCAATCACGTTCACCGGGAGGGCAACCGATTAGCAGACTGCTTGGCTAAAATGAAACAAAATCAATTGGGAATAGTTCTAACGTTCACATCAGCTCCAGAAGACGCCAAAGTTTTGGTGAAGGCAGAAGAATGTAATTGGATTAGATTAATTAGTTCTAATCCATATATATATATATTTATGCACATACATGCATACAAAACACCAAACCATCTAAAAACTAACACATCCTTTGGGAACCATATTCAATGAGTATATCTGCAACTAAAACATAAAAGTTGGAACCGAGAGACCCAAAGATGATCAGTCACAATGAAAACAAAAATTGATTTCAGCAAAAGGAAATGTCTAATCTCTTTTCTTGCCTTTATTTATATTAGCCATAACCTTCTTCTCTAATATTACATACTGCTTCTTGATCTCAATTATTGCTTTCTCAGCATGTGCATCCACCTTGTCCTCGTATTTCTCGTACAACACCGGCACGGTGTAGAGCAGAAGAAACACTGTGTTATTACAAGTCTTCGTAAAATCCGGATGAATTTCAAGTGTTGCAAAAAAGACGAACAAAATCGAATTCCTTACCGATGTAGACCAATGTCAAGAAGTTGAAACAGCTCCCCAGAACTGAGATGGACCATAATCCAGCGACGGCCTAGAGAAGAGTAGACTAGTCAGTTCCATCCAAGAGTGGCTTTTAGTCTCTAAGTTTGACAATTTTCTCATTCCCCCCCCCCCTGAATTTGATTGTTTTCTTATTTTTAGTCCTTTAGATAACATGACACTCTAATATTGTTACACATGACATGACACAAAAATGTCATGTCATCAACTGAAAAATATGGACCAAAGGATCAAATTAAAAAAAGGGTAAACTACATCAGATATCACCCAACTTTAGATGTATCGTTTATACCACTGAACTTTCAATTTTGTCAATTATAGCACTGAACTTTGATTTTCGTTTCAATTATACCACTAAACTATTAAATCGTTAGTGGCACGATGACATGACTGGCAGGCGAAGACACCTCACAAAACGAGGTCGTTTTGATCTGGTTGTTAACGATTGAACAGCCCAGTGGTATAATTGAAACGAAAATCAAAGTTCAGTGCTATAATTGGCAAAATTGAAAGCTTAGTGGTATAAATGATACAAGGCCTAAAGTTCGGTGGTATCAGGTGTAGTTTACCCTTGAAAAAATACCAAATTCAAAGACTACAAGTTACTCTATCCCTTGTTTTCTTAGCAATAGCCTACACAAACATAACAGCTAGCAAAATACCTAGTAACTTTGAAGACATAGCACAAGTTGGATTCAAAGTGAGTGTGGGTATAGGTATATATCCAACATGAGCATGTTTCATATATTCTAGTTTCGTATTTTTGAAGAATCATAATATATATTCATATTCAAATATGTATCGAAAACGATTATTTTATATGAAGAAATGACACAGACTGTAACCAAATTCGTGCTAGAGATGGATTTTTCTTTATTATTTTTCAGAATATAATAGTTAACTAGAAGAAAGCAAGGAGGGACATTAACGTTAACATACACCGAGAAACGTCTTCAAATCTTTGCCGGTTGCAATGGTCCGCGCAACATTCACAGCTCGGTTAATTTCAGTAGATAAACAAGATGCAGCTTTAAGGAGACACTTCTCAGAGATCACAACTTCTGGGATCGTTGGTGGGGAACTTCGAATGAACAATGTTGATAAAGTTGAAATTAAGATTTTAATCACACAATCATACAAGGAACAAAAGAAGAATGATTGAAGAACCTTACTTGTTGATGAAATGTGAGGCATTGGACCATAGGAAAAGGACTGATAAAAAGAGTATCAATATGTGGCAAACCAGAGTGATCAAATGGTAATCAAGAACTTCAAAGAGAAACCAGAAAGTTGTTACGCCACCCAGCACGGCTCCAGAAACTCTCTTGTTCCTCCACAGAAGAATATCAGCAGCTGAAAATCAACATTGAATGAACATAAAAGACGATAGCAAATCATAGAAAAACAATAATCAGAGCTTTAATTGAGCAATGTCACAAGATTCATCTACTCATAATATCATTCACAACTCTCAAATTTTTCAAAAAAATACATTAAAATGAAGACGATTACGTTGAAATCCTCACTTTCGTAACTGGACTCAATCAAACAAAAGAACGAAGCAGGATTCTGAAAAACTAGCATGAAACTAAACGAAATAAATTACATAAACAGGGAAATGCATAAAAATGAAGACAATAGCATTGAAATCGTGGATTTTAAAGATTTCGTATCTGGACTCAATCAAGAGAGAGATAGAAAGCAGGATTCTGAATGGTAATTCTTTGATTTAAATATCAAATTAAGAAATCAATTAGTAAAACAGAGCATTTCATAGAAAGCGAGCAACTGATGCTGATATGATAAACTAAACATCGCCAAAACAATAAATAAAAATGAATTAGCAGAATCTAAATATACATACATATAAACGATAATCATACGGAATAGTTTTACGTTTTCCGGAGCCTAAGACTTGGTGAAGAAGCTTCGGAATAGTAATTCTTTGATTCAAACATCAGATTATGTAATCAATCAGTAAAACAGAGCATGCTATATAATGCCGATTTAATAAAAATGAATTCGCATAATCTATATTCACATATAAAAGATAAATCAAACGAAATAGTTTTACGTTTTCCGGCGCCTAAGACTTGGTGAAGAGGCTTCTCTCTGCCGAAGAGACGATAAACCTTGGACTTGAAAGGGAGTTTGTGGCCATGAGAGCGCTTGTCGTCGTCGGAGTCGGAGGAAGAGGAGGATGACTTACGGTGGATCTTGTCGGAGATCTTATCGGCGATCTCCTCCATCTTCGACTCGATGAGCTCCGCCATCGGATGCAATTTGCGGTTGGTTTCAAAGGATAGGAAGGCGTAAACCGAGGAGTTTAAATTTGTAAATGCCAAATGGGGATCCCAAGCTAAGGTCTTACGAGCGTAACGAAAAACGAGGGACGTGCTAATTTCTTGCATTGGTTATTTATTCTCTTGCCTCCCATTCGTTTTAAAAATCTCTTCTAATTGGATTAAGGCTGAAATGACATAAAATCCTATATTTTAACATTTGTATTTAGTTAAAATATTAGTTTAAACTAAAAATAAATACATAAATTATGTTTTTTTAGGTATTTAAACTATTTTTTTATCAAATTATATACTTAAATTATTATATTTAATTATTTTAAGTCCCAATATTTTTTCAATTAAAATTTTTTTCCGACTAATAAGATATTGACATGTCACACAAAACTTTGTAATTATTTTTTGTGAAAAAAACATTTTAGGGGCTTACAATAAAAATGAGAATAGTCGGTTAGGTCAAATTTATTTTCTGGATAAATTATACATTTAGTATCTAAACTATCAATTTTAGTTTGTTTTAGTATTTAAACTTTTAATTCTTTCAAAATCATATATGATATTTAGTTTTTGTTTCATTTTATTGCCTGACATTAAAAACTTAACGCATATAGTACATAAACTATCAATTTTGGTTTGTTTTAGTACCTAAACTTTTATTTTATTTTTTCAAAAACTAACATTAAATTTTAAATTGTGTACTAAAATGAAACAAAGCTAAGTTTTAGGTATAGTTTTGAAAAATTAAAAGTTTAGGTACTGAAACATTTCAAATTAATAATTTAAGTACTAAATACGTAATTTTAGTCTGTTGTAGTATTTAAACTTTCAATTCTTTCAAAATCATACATGATATTTAGTTTTTGTTTTATTTTAGTATCTGACGTTAAAAACTTAATGCATTTAGTACCTAAACTATCAATTTTGGTTTGTTTTAGTACCCAAACTTTTAATTTTTTTTTTCAAAAACTAAAGTTAAATTTTGAAATGTGTACTAAAATGAAACAAAAACTAAACTTTAAGTATAGTTTTGAAAAATTAAAAGTTTAGGTACTAAAAATACCAAAATTAATAATTTAATACTAAATACGTAATTTACCCTTGTAAAACAGCTTCAAGTTGATATTTTTTTAAATAATATGAGATAATATTATTATTATCTTTTATATATTTAAAAATGATCCTAACAATTTTTTTGGGGTACATTTTCCAATTAGATGTCTAGATCTCTATTTATCATATATATAGGCTAAGTGCGGGTGTAGGTTTCTACATCAAAAATCAATTCGAATTTCGAGCCGGGTGATAAATAAATAGTATAATATTTAAGTCAGGTTCATGTAAATTAAAAACTCAGTCTAACTTAGTCCGATCCATTTCTAATATCAACTCTTAAATCTTAATTTGTAACTTATACTATTGGTTATTAATTTAGGTTAAATAATCATTTTAATTGAATTTTTAAAATTATAAAATAATTATAAATATGGTATAAAATCTAAATTAAATTAAATTTTATTAAACTGTTACAAATTCAGTAAATTTTATCAAATTGTTAGTATTAACACGTTATTCTTTATTTCTTTTATATAAAGTGAATAAAGATAATAAATTTTATCACTAAAATAAACTTGTAATGTAATAAAGATACGCCTCTAAAATTCACGTTGTAAAATATACTTCCACATAAATGTACCTTTATTAAATTGATGTTATAAATTTTATAACTTTTAATAGTTACATGATTAATGCATATGATAGTGAATATAAATATGGGCACATGATGACCAACTTGGTTGAAGCTATCAATTCGACCTTAAAGGGGCGCATCATTTACCAATAATAGTTTTGGTTAAAACGACGTATTTTCGTTTGGGCGCTCTTATACCCTTCAAGACTATAATCGTTTTGTAGAGTACATATTCCGACTTTCAAAAGTATTTAAAGTATATGAATTTGAGTTCCCTATAGGTAATGAGAAAGACCCATATGGGGTTCATAATTGGCTTCATATTGTTATTCCTCCCCACTCTCATCGTCATCATCATCAGCAGTAGCAGTTACATTTTGTTGATGAGGGGCGAATGATGATATAGCACCTCCATAGAATAAGGACCTTGGAGGTGTATGACTAATCTTCTCACCGCTCATAGAAAAATGTGAAAACTACGAAAACATTGACATTGATTACTGCAAAACTGGGTCGGAGGTGTCTGATTCTGTGGTGAAGCATCACCTGCCAAATAAGCAACATATGAAGCCCAAGTTGGATCTACAGGCATGGGACTATAATATCCGCTAGGAGGTGTCATAAAACCCTGCGACAGTGGCATCTGAACTGAATATGGTGGCATATGAAATGGATGTGGTGGTATTTGACCTGGATACGGTGGAATCTGAAATGACTGTGGAACATAAATCGATGTAGACGATGGCTGTTGTGATAGTTTTGGTGCTGCAGCTGAGGATGAATTGGAAGCGCATGCTCTCTATCTACGAGTCAGGGGATGGTGATATTGTGACGGTGCATGGTTTTCTCGACACCGATGAATGCTCCCGCCTCGTGCTTCCTCAGAAAGTAGAAATGCCTTCTTGTTCGTGTTGAACCACTGATAATAGTCATCCACAACCGAATAATGATCCATATAAATTAGCTCCTTATGGGGAATGTGTTCACATCAATCCTCCCAATTATTACCCACTCATTGTGCTTCATCAGCCAGTTGACTTCTGTAACACCCCAACCCGTACCCGACCCGGATCCGAGTCTGAGGTGTCACATTGACTTTTCAAACTTTGACTCTTGACAAAATTCAAGAAAATTTAAAACTTTCATTAAAGTAAAAGTGGTTTATTTACATAAATTGACCACAAAAACCAAAATTGATCAGAGCATATTTAACTCAATCAATTAGTACATGCCAACTATATTCAAAATAACCAAAACCATTTAAATCATCTATTTTCTGATCTGAAATTTTGTAAGGAAGATGTTGACCTGTCTTACTATTCTTCACTTCTCTTCTAGCTTCTGTAACCTATGTGTGAAACAATCACACGCTAAGTCTATGACTTAGTGAGGCATAAAAACTTATAATGCACTTTATAACATATAACAATGCATGCATGTTCTGTTCTATCATGCTATACCAAATTACATGATTTCTCATATCATGTAAAATCATATCAGATTAATTAAAATAAATACATACATACACATAAATCATCATTAGCAGTTTATCATGTAATCACATACTTTTATGCTTAACCTTTTCAATCAAACACTATACACACCCAACATCATATCATTTCTATAACATTTATTATATCACTAACATATATTTGTTTATATCTCTTGATTAACCCATGTACATATGTGAGAACTATAGATATGTGACTCTATGGAGGTTGTGCACTAATATTGTCACCACATCTCATATAAATGCACCGAAGTGCCACGTAGAATTGCACCGTAGTGCCGCATAGAATTGCACCGAAGTGCTATATAAGATTGTCCCTAAGGACCACGTAAAAAATTCCTTAAGAATCATATACATATGCCAAGGATCAAGTATGTGTCTCAAAAGACCTCACACATGTTCCAAAGAATACATATATGTCCCGAAGGACCGCGTAGACCCTCGACTCTTGGCATGCCAACTATACCCCTAGCTCTCATGACACACAACATGTGCATTGTCATTTATATCATTTCATATTCACACATGCATATTTATTATCTTTTATCACATGTCTGATCTCTTATAATCTTGTAATCACATAGCTCATGTCATTTCTTGTAAAATCACATATATCATGTAATCCATATAACTTATACACTTTCTCATATGTTAATATGGGTCACATCACATGAATCATATCTTTTCATATAGTTTATGTTTTATTCTCTTATATTCTCATACATGTAATACATATCAGGCATGGTTACACAACTCATTTCTATATAACTTGCATGTACCTATATTCTTTTTCATATACTCACATAGTCATATAGTAAAATATTTCATATAACCTAATTAATCACATCACATAGATACATACTCAAATACTCATTGTTACATATCACTTAAATTATTCATTTTTACCTAATCCATGGTTATATAGCTTCTATCACCAAGTCACTTATCTAATCTCTTATTCTCATATGTTCATATTTATCATATAACACATAAGTTTTATTGCATATTTGTATCGCATTCCTACATCACTAATTCATAATATAATTTACATCATATCATCTACCTTATTCTGTATTTCTTGGTATGCACTTACATTGCCTAACCTACATTATACTTATAAACATGAATATATTACTTATATTATTTCTTTTATATACAATTTAATCTATTTACTTAATTCAATTCCGTACAACTCCTATAATCATTTCATATCACTCCATAGCTTCTATTATACAACTAATGTATCATAATTTTATTTAAGCATATGAATCTTTCTCATTTATCTTATCTTATATACTCATAGTATCACTGAAGTTCAAGTCTCCTAGTTAATATATTATTTATGCAACCTTTGCTTACTTAGTTCATATCATTTCTCATAAACTCACTTTTACCATATTCTCATATTATTACTTAAATTATCTCATATCATGTATTCACGTAGTAATATTTCATATATATATATATATATATATATATATATATATATATATATAGATCTTATCGCATAACTTATCTTTTATATTCATATAATTTATTATCATATCATATGGTTTATATCATCATAACATAGCACATATTCACATCAACCATATAATACATATATACAATAACATGTCAACACATATAAATCATACACACATATACTTATATTTATGAATTCATGTATTTTACTATGGAAAATAGACTTGTCGTAAGTCTTATTTCCATTTAACATCATATACTACTAATATGCACTCACCTGGCCTCACTAGTCCATTCCAATCTCTTATCTTCCCTTTTATCGATCTTACTTGTCAATGATTCCGGAACTCGTTTAGGCTCTGAATCTACATAATTATACATTTTAAGGCAATTATTAGATACCTACACCTTGTAATTTGATACTAGCAACTTAAACGAACTTATTAAACCAATATTACAATTTTCCTTTAGGGGGAATCGGTTCCCTCCTGTGGGGGTATCGGTTCCCCCATGACATTCTGGAATTTTTTTGTTCGTTTGAAGGGGTATCGGTTCCCCTTGAATGGGTACCGATTCCCCTAGCCCAGAAATTACATTTTCAGCACGAAAAAGACTTCATTTCAACTTAAACACTTCCTATTTCAACCTCTTTTATATATTAAACTCAAACACACATACTTAAGCCCATTTGTACTCATTTATACCATCTTAATTCTCAAAAACCTTTCCTCTTATGAAATTCAATAATCATACTCAAATTTCAACATGTTCTAAATTCCTTTCTATCACTCTAAATCTCTTAATTCAACTATTGACAAGAAAAATTTAACTTCAAATTCTACTTATCAATTTTTTTCCTCCAAAATTTCATATAAAAACTCCAAATCTTTAATCTCTCTTAACCCCTTCATTCTTTGATTTTACCGTAACCCAAGCTTTCCTTAAGTTTATCCATCAACTAAAGATCAAAACCAAACTTAAAATTCAAATAATAATCAACTAATAAAACTCTCACCTTTGCCTTGCTCTCCCAGGTATGAAGAAGAAGAAAGGAGAAGAGAACTCTGGATGTTTCTCACATTTCCCACGTTTATATTACTCAAAAAGGGAATATAAAAATCTTTCCTACAAAAAGACCATTTTACCCCTTTAGTTAATCCATCTTTACTATTTAATCCAAAATCCTTTACTTAAGTCCCTGAACTTTTAGCTTATTTCAGAATTGAGCACAAAGTTTCCAAATTTTACATTTTAGTCACTGACTCAGCTTTTGGGATGTTACAAATCTCCCTTCCTTTTAAGAAAATTTTTCCTCGAATTTTCACTACATACCTTTATAATATCATGCTTTTTAATATTTTCATGTTGCTTCCATTTCTTAATCTTTCCTGTTACCACTAACAAACTTACCATTTTCCCCAAACTCAAATCTTCATATGCATCCACATCTTTATAAGTCCATATAATATCATTCATTATATAGACAGTAACCCTAATCCTTATTCATCAATATTATGAATCAATTGATCTTTTTCATCATTCTCTATGTGCTTTGCACATAAATCAAACTTTTTCTCATTCTTAATCCTTGTCTGTATTACTACACACAATCTTTTTATATAACCCTTACGTATTTACTCAAAGAATAATCACCTGTTCTTGTTCTTCTAATAATTGAAAATTGTATCGCTCCATATCAAACTCATAACTGATATTTCAATATACCCTTGTCATCCTTGATCTTTTAAACTCCATATTTGACTTTTCCCATCCCTTTTTATTCATTCAAAAACAAAATCTTCTTATACACATATCATATATTTTCTTTAATATTCACATGCTCTTTTCTTATCATTTATACTCATCTCTGATTACTGATCTTCCTCATATCTTCGTAGCTTGATAATCTACTGTACTTATACATAACCTTATTCTTTGTCATTTCTTATACTTGTATTTCCTTCCTTAAAACACCCTTTTAAACATACAAACACTTTTTTCCTTGCCTACATCATATCTATATGATCAAAATCATATCCAAATCCACATCATACTTGATTAACTTAACTTTATCTTTTCTTAAAATCTTATAACTCTATTATCCATACTATTACAATTAATCAGTAACAATGCTTCAATTTAGGGCATAAGCCCTAATCAAACTACTCATATTCATCTTCTCAGTTGAAATCCAACTAGTGCAATTTACGTACTTAACAAATCCACATTTATTCTCATACACCATGCAATTTCTGTTGTTCCAACACAACCTTATAATTCCTTTATCTTATAAACTGATCACTAATGTTCTCATTCTTAAACTCTTCTTATCAATCCTTATCTTTACTCAAACATATGAATCCTCACCTTCTTCACTATATCACATTATTATGATCAAAATATACAACTATATCCAGATCCACTTCATATTTGGTTATCTTATCATGACAATATCTCAAAATCTTATAATTACAACACATTTTCCATCACATCATCTGGTTAGCCAACGCTAACTCTTTCCATCTAGAATGTAAGCCCTTATTATAGCCACACTCTTGCTTATACACAATACTATCTCTTTGTTTCAACCTCATAAGCTCTGACTTTATAAGTTTTCTACGCTTGTCATTGATGCACTTATTCTTGAATTCTCCTAACTAATAACCACATCCATAAATCTTCTATCATTCTTATGTTAACATCTGTTCACAATACTTCAACTTCTCCACATAGTAACTAAACTACTCTATCTAACTTCTTCACTTCAAAACAGTGGAAACTTTTTAGCGTTCTTATGGTGACACTTATTCACCATATTTTATCTTATTCACGTAATAACAAAACTAATCCATATCACTTTTTTGATTCAAACAGTGAAGATCTTTTATCACTATTCTGATATGATTTCAACTTTCTGAAATCAATCTTTGATTTTACGAAAAACTTCCTGAGGTGTTCGCTCTTCATCCTGCCTGGCCAGGGCAGGTGAATTGTTATCACAATCAGGAATATCGCCTCTCACTTCACTTCGAAATTACTATAATTATAATTATATTATAACATAGCAATCTAATTCTATTAGCAAGACAACACACTCCTTACACTATCAGATCATAAATTTTCACTTATATTGGCATGTACACATTTTAAAAACTCTTTTACCTTCCGTTTAAGCCTAGAATCGGCTAAACCTTGGCTCTGATACCATTAAATGTAACACCCCAACCCGTACCCGACCTGAATCCGAGTCTGAGGTGTCACATTGACTTTTCAAACTTTGACTCTTGACAAAATTCAAGAAAATTTAAAACTTTCATTAAAGTAAAAGTGGGTTCTTTACATAAATTGACCACAAAAACCAAAATCGATCAAAGCATATTTAACTCAATCAATTAGTAAATGCCAACTATATTCAAAATAACCAAAACCATTTAAATTATCTATTTTCTGATCTGAAATTTTGTAAGGAAGATGTTGACCTGTCTTACTCTTCTTTGCTTCTCTTATAGCTTCTGTAACCTACGTGTGAAACAATCACACGCTAAGTCTATGGCTTAGTGAGTCATAAAAACTTATAATGCACTTTATAACATATAACAATGCATGCATGTTCTATTCTATCATACTATACCAAATTACATGATTTCCTCATATCATGTAAAATCATATCAGAGTAATTAACAATAAATACATACATACACATAAATCATCATTAGCAGTTTATCATGTAATCACATACTTTTATGCTTAACCTTTTCAATCAAACTCTATACACACCCAACATCATATCATTTCTATAACATTTATCGTATCACTAACATATATTTGTTTATATATCTTGATTAGCCCATGTACATATGTGAGAACTATAGATATGTGAGTCTATGGAGGTTGTGCACTAATGTTGTTACCACATCTCATATAAATGCACCGAAGTGCCACGTAGAATTGCACCGTAGTGCCGCGTAGAATTGCACCGAAGTGCTATATAAGATTGTCCCTAAGGACCACGTAGAAAATTCCTTAAGAATCATATACATATGCCAAGGATCAAGTATGTGTCTCAAAAGACCTCACACATGTTCCAAAGAATACATATATGTCCCGAAGGACCGCGTAGACCCTCGACTCTTGGCATGCCAACTATACCCTAGGTCTCATGACACACAACATGTGCATTGTCATTTATATCATTTCATATTCACACATGCATATTAATTATCTTTTATCACATGTCTGATCTTATAATCATGTAATCACATAGCTCATGTCATTTCTTGTAAAACCACATATATCATGTAATACATATAACTTATACACTTTCTCATATGTTAATATGGGTCACATCACATGAATCATATCTTTTCATATAGTTTATGTTTTATTCTCTTATATTCACATACATGTAATACATATCAGGCATGGTTACACAACTCATTTCTATATAACTTGCATGTACCTATATTCTTTTTCATATACTCACATATCATATAGTAAAATATTTCATATAACCTAATAATCACATCACATAGATACATACTCAAATACTCATAGTTACATATCACTTAAATTATTCATTTTTACCTAATTCATGGTCATATAGCTTCTATCACCAAGTCACTTATCTAATCTCTTATTCTCATATGTTCATATTTATCATATAACACATAAGTTTTATTGCATATTTATATCGCATTCCTACATCACTAATTCATAATATAATTTACATCATATCATCTACCTTATTCTGTATTTCTTGGTATGCACTTACATTACCTAACCTACATTATACTTATAAACATGAATATATTACTTCTATTATTTCTTTTATATACAATTTAATCTATTTACTTAATTCAATTCCGTACAACTCCTATAATCATTTCATATCACTCTATAGCTTCTATTATACAACTAATGTATCATAATTTTATTTAAGCATATGAATCTTTCTCCTCTATCTTATCTTATATGCTCATAGTATCACTGAAGTTCAAGTCTCCTAGTTAATATATTATTTATGTAACCTTTGCTTACTTAGTTCATATCCTTTCCCATAAACTCACTTTTACCATATTCTCATATTATTACTTAAATTATCTCATATCATGTATTCACGTAGTAATATTTCATTTATATATATATATCAAAGATCTTATCGCATAACTTATCTTTTATATTCATATAATTTATTATCATATCATATGGTTTATATCATCATAACATAGCACATATTCACATCAACCATATAATACATATATACAATAACATGTTAACACATATAAATCATACACACATATACTTATATTTATGAATTCATGCATTTTAGTATGGAAAATAGACTTGTCGTAAGTCTTATTTCCATTTAACATCATATACTACTAATATGCACTCACCTGGCCTCACTAGTCCATTCCAATCTCTTATCTTCCCTTTTATCGATCTTACTTGTCAATGATTCCGGAACTCGTTCAGGCTCTGAATCTACATAATTATACATTTTAAGGCAATTATTAGATACCTACACCTTGTAATTTGATACTAGCAACTTAAACGAACTTATTAAACCAATATTACAATTTTCCTTTAGGGGGAATCGGTTCCCTCCTGTGGGGGTATCGGTTCCCCTTGAATGGGTACCGATTCCCCTAGCCCAGAAATTACATTTTCAGCACGAAAAATACTTCATTTCAACTTAAACACTTCCTATTTCAACCTCTTTTATATATTAAACTCAAACACACATACTTAAGCCCATTTGTACTCATTTATCCCATCTTAATTCTCAAAAACCTTTCCTCTTATGAAATTCAATAATCATACTCAAATTTCAACATGTTCTAAATTCCTTTCTATCACTCTAAATCTCTTAATTCAACTATTGACAAGAAAAATTTAACTTCAAATTCTACTTATCAATATTTTCCCCCAAAATTTCATATAAAAACTCCAAATCTTTAATCTCTCTTAACCCCTTCATTCTTTGATTTTACCGTAACCCAAGCTTTCCTTAAGTTTATCCATCAACTAAAGATCAAAACCAAACTTAAAATTCAAATAATAATCAACTAATAAAACTTTTACATTTGCCTTGCTCTCCTAGGTATGAAGAAGAAGAAAGGAGAAGAGAACTCTGGATGTTTCTCACATTTCCCACGTTTATATTACTCAAAAAGGGAAGAAAAAAATCTTTCATACGAAAAGACTATTTTACCCCTTTAGTTAATCCATCTTTACTATTTAATCCAAAATCCTTTTCTTAAGTCCCTGAACTTTTAGCTTATTTCAGAATTAAGCACAAAGTTTCCAAATTTTACATTTTAGTCACTGACTCAGCTTTTGGGATGTTACAAATCTCCCTTCCTTTTAAGAAAATTTTTCCTCGAATTTTCATTACATACCTTTATAATATCATGCCTTCTAATATTTTCATGTTGCTTCCCTTTCTTAATCTTTCCTGTTACCGCTAACAAACTTACCATTTTCCCCAAACTCAAATCTTCATATACATCCACATCTTTATAAGTCCATATAATATCATTCATTATATAGACAATAACCCTAATCCTTATTCATCAATATTATGAATCAATTGATCTTTTTCATCATTCTCTATGTGCTTTGCACATAAATCAAACTTTTGCTCATTCTTAATCCTTGTCTGTATTACTATACAAACAATCTTTTTATATAACCCTTACGTATTTACTCAAAGAATAATCAACCATTCTTGTTCTTCTAATAATTGAAAATTGTATCGCTCCATATCAAACTCATAACTGATATCTCAATATACCTCTTGTCATCCTTGATCTTTTAAACTCCATATTTGACTTTTCCATCCCTTTTTATTCATTCAAAAACAAAATCTTCTTATACACATATCATATCTTTTCTTTAATATTCACATACTCTTTTCTTATCATTTATACTCATATCTGATTATTGATCTTCCTCATATCTTCGTAGCTTGATAATCTATTGTACTTATACAAAACCTTATTCTTTACCATTTCTTACACTTGTATTTCCTTCCTTAAAACACCATTTTAAACATACAAATACTTTTTTCCTTGCCTACATCATATCTATATGATCAAAATCATATCCAAATCCACATCATACTTGATTAACTTAACTTTATCTTTTCTTAAAATCTTATAACTCTATTATCTATACTATTACAATTAATCAGTAACAATGTTTCAATTTAGGGCATAAGCCCTAATCAAACTACTCATATTCATCTTCTCAGTTGAAATCCAACCAGTGCAATTTACGTACTTATCAAATCCACATTTATTCTCATACACCATGTAATTTCTGTTGTTCCAACACAACCTTCTAATCCTTTATCTTATAAACTGATCACTAATGTTCCCATTCTTAAACTCTTCTTATCAATCCTTATCTTTACTCAAACATATGAATCCTCACCTTCTTCACTATATCACATTATTATGATCAAAATATACAACTATATCCAGATCCACTTCATATTTGGTTATCTTATCATGACAATATCTCAAAATCTTATAATTACAACACATTTTCCATCACATCATCTGGTTAGCCAACGCTAACTCTTTCCATCTAGAATGCAAGCCCTTATTATAGCCACACTCTCGCTTATACACAGTACTATCTCTTTGTTTCAACCTCATAAGCTCTGACTTTATATGTCTTCTACGCTTGTCACTGATGCACTTATTCTTGAATTCTCCTAACTAATAACCACATCCATTAATTTTCTATCATTCTTCTGTTAACATCTATTCACTATACTTCAACTTCTCCACATAGTAACTAAACTACTTCATCTACCTTCTTCACTTCAAAACAGAGGAAACTTTTTAGTGTTCTTATGGTGACACTTATTCACCATATTTTATCTTATTCACGTAATAACAAAACTAATTCATATCACTTTTTCGATTCAAACAGTGAAGATCTTTTATCACTATTCTGATATGATTTCAACTTTCTGAAATCAATCTTTGATCTTATGAAAAACTTCCTGAGGTGTCCGCTCTTCATCCTGCCTGGCCAGGGTAGGTGAATTGTTATCACAATCAGGAATATCGCCTCTCACTTCACTTCGAAATTACTATAATTATACTTCTATTATAACTTAGAAATCTAATTCTATTAGTAAGACAACACACTCCTTACACTATCAGATCAGAACTTTTCGCCTTCTATTGGTATGTACACATTTTAAAAACTCTTTTACCTTCCATTTAAGCCTAGAATCGGCTAAACCTTGGTTCTGATACCATTAAATGTAACACCCCAACCCGTACCCGACCTGGATCTGAGTATGAGGTGTCACATTGACTTTTCAAACTTTGACTCTTGACAAAATTCAAGAAAATTTAAAACTTTCATTAAAGTAAAAGTGGTTTATTTACATAAATTGACCATAAAAACCAAAATCGATCAGAGCATATTTAACTCAATCAATTAGTACATGCCAACTATATTCAAAATAACCAAAACCATTTAAATCATCTATTTTCCGATCTGAAATTTTGTAAGGAATATGCTGACCTGTCTTACTATTCTTCGCTTCTCTTCTAGCTTCTGTAACCTACGTGTAAAATAATCACACTCTAAGTCTATGACTTAGTGAGGCATAAAAACTTATAATGCACTTTATAACATATAACAATGCATACAAGTTCTGTTCTATTATGCTATACCAAATTACATGATTTCCTCTTATCATGTAAAATCATATCAGATTAATTAACAATAAATACATACATACACATAAATCATCATTAGCAGTTTATCATGTAATCACATACTTTTATGCTTAACCTTTTCAATCAAACACTATATACACCCAACATCATATCATTTCTATAACATTTAACATATCACTAACATATATTTGTTTATATCTCTTGATTAGCCCATGTACATATGTGAGAACTATAGATATGTGAGTCTATGGAGGTTGTAATGATGTCACCATAGCTCATATAAATGCACCGAAGTGCCACGTAGAATTGCACCGTAGTGCTGCGTAGAATTGCACCGAAGTGCTATATAAGATTGTCCCTAAGGACCACATAGAAAATTCCTTAAGAATCATATACATATGCCAAGGATCAAGTATGTGTCTCAAAAGACCTCACACATGTTCCAAAGAATACATATATGTCCCGAAGGACCGCGTAGACCCTTGACTCTTGACATGCCAACTATACCCCTAGGTATCATGACACACAACATGTGCATTGTCATTTATATCATTTCATATTCACACATGCATATTAATTATCTTTTATCACATGTCTGATCTTATAATCATGTAATCACATAGCTCATGTCATTTCTTATAAAATCACATATATCATGTAATACATATAACTTATACACTTTCTCATATGTTAACATAGGTCACATCACATGAATCATATCTTTTCATATAGTTTATGTTTTATTCTCTTATATTCTCATACATGTAATACATATCAGGCATGTTTACACAACTCATTTCTATATAACTTGCATGTAACTATATTCTTTTTCATATACTCACATAGTCATATAGTATAATATTTCATATAACCTCATGAATCACATCACATAGATACATACTCAAATACTCATAATTACATACCACTTGAATTATTCATTTTTACCTAATCCATGGTCATATAGCTTATATTACCAAGTCACTTATCTAATCTCTTATTCTCATATGTTCATATTTATCATATAACACATAAGTTTTATTGCATATTTATATCGCATTCCTACATCACTAATTCATAATATAATTTACGTCATATCATCTACTTTATTCTGTATTTCTTGGTATGCACTTACATTACCTAACCTACATTATACTTATAAACATGAATATATAACTTCTATTATTTCTTTTATATACAATTTAATATATTTACTTAATTCAATTCCGTACAACTCCTATAATCATTTCATATCACTCCATAGCTTCTATTATACAACTAATGTATCATAATTTTATTTAAGCATATGAATCTTTCTCCTCTATCTTATCTTATATGCTCATAGTATCACTGAAGTTCAAGTCTCCTAGTTAATATATTATTTATGTAACCTTTGCTTACTTAGTTCATATTCTTTCTCATAAACTCACTTTTACCATATTCTCATATTATTACTTAAATTATCTCATATTATGTATTCATGTAGTAATATTTCATTTATATATATATCATAGATCTTATCGCATAACTTATCTTTTATATTCATATAATTTATTATCATATCATATGGTTTATATCATCATAACATAGCACATATTCACATAAACCATATAATACATATATATAATAACATGTCAACACATATAAATCATACACACATATACTTCTATTTATGAATTCATGCATTTTACTATGGAAAATAGACTTGTCGCAAGTCTTATTTCCATTTAACATCATTTACTACTAATATGCACTCACCTAGCCTCACTAGTTCATTCCAATCTCTTATCTTTCCTTTTATCGATCTTACTTGTCAATGATTCTGGAACTCGTTTAGGCTCTAAATCTACGTAATTATACATTTTAAGGCAATTATTAGATACCTACACCTTGTAATTTGATACTAGCAACTTAAACGAACTTATTAAACCAATATTACAATTTTCCTTTAGGGGGAATCAGTTCCCTCCTATTGTGGTATCGGTTCCCCCATGACATTCTGGAATTTTTTTGTTCGTTTGAAGGGGTATCGGTTCCCCTTGAATGGGTATCGATTCCCCTAGCCCAGAAATTACATTTTCAACACGAAAAATACTTCATTTCAACTTAAACACTTCCTATTTCAACCTCTTTTATATACTAAACTCAAACACACATACTTGATCCCATTTGTACTCATTTATCCCATCTTAATTCTCAAAAACCTCTCCTCTTATGAAATTCAATAATCATACTCAAATTTTAACATGTTCTAAATTCTTTTCTATCACTCCAAATCTCTTAATTCAACTATTGACAAGTCAAATTTAACTTCAAATTCTACTTATCAATTTTTTTCCAAAATTTCATATAAAAACACCAAATCTTTAATCTCTCTTAACCCCTCCATTCTCTGATTTTACCGTAACCCAAGCTTTCCTTAAGTTTATCCATCAACTAAAGATCAAAACAAAACTTAAAATTCAAATAATAATCAACTAATAAAACTCTCACTTTTGCCTTGCTCTCTCAGGTATGAAGAAGAAGAAAGGAGAAGAGAACTCTGGATGTTTCTCACATTTCCCACGTTTATATTACTCAAAAAGGGAAGATAAAAATCTTTCCTATGAAAAGACCATTTTACCCCTTTAGTTAATCCATGTTTACTATTTAATCCAAAATCTTTTACTTAAGTCCTAAACTTTTAGCTTATTTCAGAATTGAGCACAAAGTTTCCAAATTTTACATTTTAGTCACTGACTCGGCTTTTGGGATGTTACAACTTCTTTTTGCCCCGTCTATCGATGTTATGTAAATTGTCGAGATTCCTAGATGCTTCAAGAATAGATTGTATGAAACCAAATTGGCGGAGCACATGATCAGGGGGATGTCATTCGAAAATAGCATAACATATTAGAGGGACCACCGCCATCCATACATCTAATGGGTCACTCAAGTGAGGTGGGATGCAATGTCTCATTTCTTCAGTAGCATAAAAAGTCTATTGAAACTAAAACAAATATATATAATTATTATCAAAATAATATTTTAATTATATAACAATAATTAAATTTAAGTAATAAAATTTAAATACATACATGTATACCAGCCTTTTGATCAATAAGTAGCCGAATTTTTTCCAATTCATCTGGTATATCACGATGATCTTTCCTTATACATGACCACCTATTCAATGTAAAAAAATTATTATATACTCAAAACAATTATTTATATACGAACTCAGTATTAAAATTACCTCAATAATAACGGGAAGACTAATAGGTTTTTCACGACGGACATAAAAATGGCATGTGATACCACACCCATGACTGTAGAACAAAGAGACATTCGTCGATAGCATTTTTCGATAATCAGTTGCTCGATACATTTCTCTATATAGAGATGCCAAAACCACAGAGCTCGAACTGAATGAGTCGATAACTCGAAAATATGTGAGGTGACGCAACCTCATACAATGAACTTGGTTGCGAGATTTATCGGACATCAAAATCTCTCATATGAGTTGTAATATCCAAGCTTCAGAAAATATTTTATCTTGTTCCTCGGAACATTCGTCGCTCAACTGTAAAAAATTTGAAGCCAACCATGGTAACGATATTCGAACACAATTGAAATTAGGCTGGATGCCTCCAAGATACTCCTCGTACAAGGAATGTCAATCACCATCCGCCACGCCAAAAATGACATCTCCATCTACTGGAAGCCTCAAATGTAAAGAAATATCCTCCAGCGTAATAGTGCACTCCCCACACGATAGATGGAATGTGTGTGTCTCTGGTCTCCACCTTTCAATCAATGTAGAAATAATGTTGGATTCAAGGTTACAATGCCCTTCATATCTAGTTATGTAATCGAACCTAGCCTCGACTAAATATAGCCAAACACGATTCGATATCTCTAACTTAGCGTTACAAATAAATAGATCTAATATAAAATCATTTCCTAATTAAATAAATAGTATACAATTTTAAATATAAACTAATACTAAATAAATAAATCAATTCACAATAATAAACATAACACAATTTAAAATTGTTACTGTATCGACAAAATATCTCGAGATATGATTTCTATCTAAACGCAACAACCTGCCTTCCATTTTATAAATGTAAAACATAAAAAAATTAGTACAGTAAAATATAATAAAATAATAAACTATTTAATTATTATAATATAATAAAAATAATTTTACTTTCTAAAAACTATAACATAACTCACTTGAAGCTTGTTAGAAATAATGATAAAAGTAAGAACGAGTGTTTTTTTGGTATGATTTAAAAGTTGTATACGGTGTATTTATAAGGGGAGGAGTAGGTGGTAATTAAGGGGGAGTGACGGACGGTTGAGGGTATTTATAGAAGGCACAGATGGTGATTCGCACCTTTCGTCGCGTGTTACCTTTACCAGGAAGGTACGGATAGTGGTCCGCACTTTGCCCGCGCGACGTCAACTCAGATAAAAATATAGGGAATGCGTGTTTGGTGATATGCGCCTTCCGTCCATGTTAGCAAATGAGTGTTAGATATGTAAAATTTGGTCAATGGGTACCTGACAGGCAATTATTGATTATTTGGGTGCTTTTGGTAAAAACGCCCAATATTCATTATCGATGATAGTCGATAATGACTATCGGACCTATCGAATATAAAAGTGAAAATGAAAATAACCAGTACTATAGTGTTGAACCTATATTTTGATATAATAAATAAGGATAAATATTTTTGGAGTTAATTAAATTTGTTTAAATGATTCAAAAATAATTCAAAATCCACAAAACTTGAAAAAAGTTTTCCAAGTATTTTTGACTTGATCTACACCTTATAGTAAGTTTAGAAACTCAAAATATGACAAATTATTCAATTCTTGGTGTAAGTTTTCGAAACCTCTGAGGCAGAATGCTCAAAGTTTAAAAATTTTCAGCCTAGTTTCGAAATTCCCTTGCCTGGTTTCGAAACCCTTGTACTTGGTTTCGAAGCCCCTTGTACCTGGTTTTAAAACTATTGTGCAAAAATATTTTTGCAAAATGAAATCCCTTGTTTCAATGATCACATTTTTGAAAGAGGTCTTCGAAAGCCCCTCTAGTGATTTCGAAACTATTGTGCAAAAATGCTAAAATTGAGGGGATTAAAGGCTTCCAACGACTTTAAAATATCCCCAACAACTATAAACGGTCACAAGCTCATTCTATCATATAAAAACAACCAAAGCACACTTGAAGAAAGTTACTACACCAATCCAAGATTAGAGATCAAGAGAAAATAATTTTCATTCTTATTTCATTCATTTTCTATTGTACATAAGTATATAGAGCTTAATTTCATATCCTTTGTTTTATTCTTGTGAGTTTAAATATTTGTAAACACCCACCTTGTGAGGCCTTCTTATTTACACAAATCAAACTTTGTAAATGGGGAGTGATGCCTTAGAAAAACTGAAGTGGTTCTATCTTGGCCATTGAAAAGATAGAGTTGCAATGTTACACATTATCCTTAAAGGTAAGAACAAAATAGTAAATTTGTTGAAATGATTAGTGGTGAAAAGCTAAGGTAATGAATGTATACTTTGGTTGAGAAAGTCGAACCACTGTAAATCGATTTGTGCCAAAAAGTTCTATTTTTTGTTCAAGATTCCACCAAACTTTATCAAAGTCAATTCACTCCCTCTTGACGATTTTTGGTTGATCAATCGAACCCAACATGTAGTTTACCCTAAATACTTTAATCAAAAAATTTTAAAATCATACCTAAAGTTTAGTTTTTATTTTATTTAGTATCTCGTTCAAAATTTAAGATTTTTTTTTTTGAAAATTTAGGTATTAAAACATACTAAAACTGGTAGTTTAGGTACTAAACGCTTTAAGTTTTTAACGAATGGTACTAAACTGAAACAAAAACTAAACGTTAAGTATGATTTTAAAAAAATTGAAAGTTTAAGTACTAAAAATGATAATTTAGGTACTAAATGCATAATTTACCCTAAATTTTTTTATTATATCTAGGCTAAACTATGTGTTTAGTACATAAATTATTAGTTTTAGTATGTTTTATTACATGAACTTTCAATTTTTCAAAACCATAACTAATATTAAGTTTTTGTTTCATTTTAATACCTAACGTTAAAAACTTAACGTTAATTTTTAATGGGTGCTAAAATGAGATAAAACAAAAATTAAACGTTATGTATGCTTTTAAAATCATTAAAAAATTAAATACTAAAGCAAGTAAACTAAAATAATTTAGATACTAAACACGTAGTTTACTATTATATATATATATATCTTTCTCTTTCTTGTCCGAATCTCTTTGTAAAAGTGAATATCAAAAGCTTACCTCCTCACCTGAAACACCATTTTCAATTTCCTGTCATCAAAGGAAATGCAGAGAGCCAGTTTTTAGAGCTTTTTAAATAGCTAAAATCCCCACCACCCGAAGCAGAAACCCTAAAAGATCACTCTGCTTTTCTCTTTGGATTCTTTCTCCTTTGTTTCTTATCCGTGGAAGCTCTGAATTTTCTGAGGTTTTGGTTATGGTGTTCATAAAGTGAACCAAACCCATCCTTGTAATGGAAACGGCGGCGGCGCCACCACTACCACAACCATCGAGGTTTCCGATCATGATTTGGATGAAGGAGACGATGGTTTCATCGACCTGCAGTTCCCTTTGCATGGGGTTAAATTTCGGGTATTTACTCCCAAGAAACCGAAACCGGAGGCCACGAAGCACGAAGAGCGTTTCACCAGAGAAAACAGTTGGCGGAAAACAAATGGCAGAACCGATGATTCCTCGAAGAGATCTTCCAAAGATCTGGTGCACAGATACTTGAACGTAATCAAGCCATTGTACACAAGAATCAACAGAAAGAACAGTCAAAGCGACAAGGTGGGAATCTCCTGCGACTCACCGTTGTCTTCTCCGGCGACGGCGTATTCCACGAAGGGGAAGTATGGGAATACAAAGGGGCTTACAAGCATCTGGAAAAGAGCAAATCGTCGTCGGCATCGGCTTCGCCGATTAACCGGAGAGATGATTCATTGCTGCTACAACACGATGGTATCCAAAGCGCCATTTTGCATTGCAAGAGATCATTCAATTCATCGAGAGGTAATAATCATAGAACAAATTTTAAAACTCTGGGTTTATTTTAAAATTCGATTCCCAGCTCGTTTTCTTTTTCTGGGTTTTGTTTGGCGGCAGAATCTTCTTGGTTGTCGAGATGCACAAGTGATTCTTCTTCGCAAGATAAATTAAGCAATGCATCTTCAACAGGTATATATATATATAGAGAGAGAAAAACAATCTTTTTCATTGCTGATTAATCTTTTTCTCTGATTCCCCCCCCAGATTCTTCTCTGTTCTCACGAGTTACAAGCAATTCAGCAAGAACATCCGGCGAAGAAGGACATGCATTCAGCACCTGAAAGAAAAGAGACGATTTTTATTATCACGATGATGTAAAAATTCAAAACGGAAACAAGAAAAAAACAAAGGGAAGTGTTTTTTTTTATTGTTAGCTATCATGAGCAGTGGTTGTTGAAGTAGGGTTTCTCACATGTAAAGTTGAAGCTTTTGTCATTATGAAGAAATTTAAACTTGTCTCTTGATTTTGGATATTTTTCTTCTTCTTCTTGTCGGGAGACACTGTTTGGTCTGATTTCTGCAGTTGGAAGCAAATATCATGTTTGGTTTGAAAGGTCAGATTTTTTTCACATCAAAGATGTGATCATGTTTTCAGTCACACTATTGTCTTAAAATTAAAGATTTAATCCTTCAATTTTAATCTTCTATAACTTGATCCTTCATTTTTATGATGCTATTATTGTTTTTTTGGTTGTAATAGTAGCAACCTATATTCCAGACAGTAACAAGACCAACAACAAGAAGGATTAAAAAATGGGTAAATTTTGCGTTTACTATAAAATCTATCAATTTGATCATTTTTAGTATCTAATTTTTTATTTTTTTTTAAAAATCATATATAAAGTTTAGTTTTTGTTTTGTTTTATTTTAGTATTAGTTGTTAAAATTTTTAGTTTTTGTTTCATTTTAGTATCTAATTCAAAATTTAATATTAAGTTTTGAAAAAATTTGAAAATTAGGTACTAAAACGAAAAAAATTGATAGTTTAAGTATTAAATACGTTAAATTTCTAACAATGAAATATTAAAATGAAATAAAAATAAAGGTTTAGTTAAGTATGATTTAAAAAACAAAAGTTTATATATTAAAATAAATTAAAATTGATAGTTTAAGTATTAAATGTGTAGTTTACTAAAACAATGTCATTATGGTCATGGTTGTGCCTAGGCTGATCTTATACCACCGGACAATTGTTTACCACAATTTGTTTGTCTTTATTCCTATCTTCCAGTCTGCATTGTATAAATGAACCAATCATTTTAATATACGTTCCATTTAAAGTTTAGATTTTATTTATTTATTTTCAACCCTAAATTTAATTTTTAATAGAATAAATATCTTTCAAATAGATAACATCTAGTATATATTACTAAAAGTTTTATGATACTTAAAAATTATGTACTAAGAAAAAGGATAAACTATGTAGATAATCTCCTATATTTCAGTCTTCCGATTTTGGTCATTAATTTAAAATTAAGGGGAATGATCCCTAATGTTATCTATTCATTCCATTTCACTCACTAATATTATCAATCCATTCAATTTTAGTCCCTCAATTGTTAACTCTTATTCAATTTTAGTCCCTCGTTCATGTTAGGGACTTAAACAGAAAGGGTTTGTAACCTCCTAGACCCTGCCTATGCGTTTCGACTAAGTCTAGTGGATCACATTATGATTCTTAAAGACATTTTTCCGAAACCGTTATTAAATCAATGTAAAATCACATTATAAATGACATGAAATTATAATAAATCATACTATCAAAACCCAACTTGTAAATATAATACCAATAGGTAATAAATTAATTTAAAACATATCTTAAAAATCAAATCACGATAAACCGAATAGTAATAGCAAAAATGTCATCATATTAAAATCACATACTTTAAAATAAGGTCCATGTCAACAAAATAAAGTCAACTTGCAAGGTAAAAACATTACAATCAGATATACTTCAAGAGATATGTTGATCCTCCAAGTGCTCGAACCGAGGTATCTAACCAACAGTATCTGAAAGGGGAAAACATTTTCGAAAGGTGAGCTAGGCTCAGTGTGTCCCAACATTTCCATAAAATCACAATAGGTACAAATCATAGTCCAGTAATCTCATAAATTCGTAAAAGAATTTAACTTTTTCAAATCATAGTTTAAACCCTTTTCTGGTACACCATCAGTAGTTCCCAAAATTATTTTCCATATAGCTTACTTTATGCACATAGCAAAAAGAAAGCCGACTTAAGGATAGGCTATGAAGCTTGTATCCTTAAGCCCAAGTCAATAAGTCCATATAGCTTACCCTAAGCACACAGCAAAGGAAAGCCGACCTAATGAAACATCTTGTGGCCCTCAAGAGTCACATTAGGCCCAGTTAGCTTGATCAGAGCTATTCCATCGTATTTAAATTCCAAAATTCAATTGCACCATGACATAAATTCCACAAATCCAAAAACATGGTAATCATATACCATTTCAAAACAAAAATTAGATAGCAGCCATATTACATAAATTGTCACATTAAATTGGTGCATCCATAAAACAATAGCCAATGAATTCGGCGTACCACATATTAAAACCAATAAAACAGTTCAATAATAAGTAGGGAACACACCTCGACAATAGGTTCAAATAGCAAATTTACTGATTGCTGGTTTCACCACGCTCTGCTACAATTTTCGAACGGGTGAATACTGGCACACGTGGTTTAACTGATCTAGAAGAGCTGGGTCGAGCTGTCGAACGATCCGGAGAGTCTCTTGTACATTCAAACAATAATAATCTATCAGCCCCAAATCTTAATTAATTGTTCAAAACTAGAATTCTTAAGTATATAAGCATTTTTCGGGTTTGACTATCATTTTGGGGTATTTCGAGTCTGAATTTGGCCAAACGGATTGCGGAATCGGAATCATGACGTCGAAAAACATAAAGTTTGACTTTCTGAAAATTCAGATACTTGGTTAAAGTCAAAGTCAACCACTTTGACCGTCGTTTCGGAGGCCTTCGGGTTCGAATTTGATAAAACGGACAGCGGAAACGGATTCGGCACGTCGAAAACTATCAGGATAGGTATACTCGGAAAAGATTAACGGTCGTTTAATGCTCGGTCAAAGACATTTTAAGTTTTGGTCAACGGTCAACGGTCAACGGCTATCAGGATAGGTATACTCGGAAAAGATTAAAGGTGTCATCGACGGACGATCCTGATCGAACACAGAACTTCGGGTTGTTTGTATGCATAACCGTTAACACGAAAACCAATATAATTCTGGTCTGGGACACGGCTAATAGTTACTATATATAACAAGCCCTTCATTCGGTTCCTTAGGTCATTCGAGTCAGCCGACGAAGATTCTTTGGTCACTTTGTGCATGGATATTGCTTGGTGCCAATGGATATGGCGAATCACTGGTCTTTATAGTTTCATCGGTACTGGTATTCGCTTCCAAACATCTAAGGTGTCGAATGCGCTTGGTTCGGTTGTGGTCTTGAGTCAACCATAGTATCTCATTGAACTCATTGTTCAACGTGAGGTCAGTTGCTCAAATGACTGTCGGGAACCCAAATTTTAACTACTTCAAATAGGAAACACAAGCACCAGTGTTGGTTTCGCCTACAGGTGCAAACAAGTTGGGTTGGTTGTGCTCACAATGGCAAGAGTCGGGAATTAAGAAAGATTAATGCAATACTGAACTTGAACTTGAACAATGTAAGAAAGATACATATCTGGAAAGCGGTATCAGGTCCGAGTTTTCGACATTTACGGCTTGGTCGAAGATGGAAGGTAAGGTGCATTTGATGTCTTCACGGAAACGGAGGAAGGTGAATGGCCGGAGCGATCTGCAGAAATGAACCTAATCATTACAGTTAATTAGTAATGTAACCATTCATCCATGTACTGTATTTTCCATGCCTTCATTTCTGCTTCCATGACTTGAAAAGCTCGGCCACCGCAATCCGAGAGGAACCTCCCTCGTTCACCGCCACCCTGACTGCATTTTTCATAGCTATAATCCGCTCCTTAACCCAGTCACCTTCTTTCGACTCCATCAAATCCTTAACTCGTTTCTCCACCTCAGTTGAACACACCAACCCAGTTTCCAACTCCTCCATTGGCAAAGCAATCTTCATTTCTTCCACCATCAACACCCTATTGTACCTTTGCTCCGCATAAAGTGGCCACGCCAGCATTGGAACCCCAGCACACACCGCCTCCAGCACCGAATTCCAGCCGCAGTGAGTTACGAACCCACCAATAGAGTCATGACTCAACACGGCTGTCTGAGGGGCCCATGATTTCAGTAAGTATCCCCTGTCTTTGGTCCTATCCAAGAACGCTAGAGGAAGCAACGATATCAGGTCTGGGTCGACTTCTTCGTCAATGCCCAAGTTTCGGTTCTCTGATGGAGGATTCCTCACCACCCACAAGAATCTATGCCCACTTCTCTCTAATCCAACAGCAATTTCCATTAATTGTTGCATCGAAAAAAATCCAGCGCTACCAAAACAAAGAAACACTACACTTTTACTAGGCTGCGAGTCTAACCATTTTAAGCATTCAGGGACACCATCGCCACCGCCAGCAGCGGCGTTAGCTATGAAGGACCCGATGCAGTAGAGGGGACGCGTCGCGGAATTCGGCACGCAGAGTCCATTAGCAATCGCCTTGATGGCCCTTGGCTCCATGTATTCAAAAGTGTTGAGAATAATCCCAGCTAAGTGAGTCAAGCAAGTGGAGATATCTAAGAAAATTTCATACATCTCGTTGCGTTTGAGTATCGGCGATGGCATATCCGATGATAAAATCGGTGGCACGCCGGGGATATCAACGAGAAGATCACGGTAATCTTCGAAGCTTTGGGTGAATTTGTTGTGGAGGGTGGGGAGATACAGTAACGAAGCAAGAGAACCTGCGGCACCAGTGTAGAAACAGTAAGCTGGGAGGTCAAGATCTGAGGCGACTTCAAATGCACTGCGGCTGCAGAAGAAGTCAACGATGATGGCGTTGAGTGTGTAGCTTTCGGAGATGGTAAGGAGGGAACGGCGGAGGTTGGGTATGTTGAGGCGGATGAAGTCGAAGTGAAGGGTGTCTAAGTGGGTGGTTGGTGGATGGAGATCGACGGTGGGTAGGTTGTTGAAGGTGATGGCGGAGGAGGCGGAGGCGGAGGCAGAGAAGAGAGGTTGGGAAGGAATGGCGGCGACCAGGATGTGGATATAAAGTGAAGGCTGGTGGATGTGAAGGAGATTGGCTAACTCCACCATAGACGCATGATGGGTAACCCAAGGTGCTGGGTAAATAACTATGGCTTCCTTCTTCGCCATTGTCGATACTGGTATTACCCACATATGAATGGAAGCGACCAAGCAAACTATATATATATATAATCAGAAATAAAGGCCAAATAAACATCATCGCATACCAAACAGTCGATCAATCAACTACCATTCCACCAAATCTGCCTCAACCAACGAGGAGAGAGAAGTTTTTAGCATTTCATGTAAATTCAAACAACCATATTGCTTTCTCTTTTCTGATTTTTTTTGTACATTTCATTTAGATTTTAAAACAAAAATCATACTCATTACCATCCTCGAAGACAGAGAAAAGTGAAAAAGAAGAGAGGGGAAGTCTAGGGCCGACAACCAGTGCATGGCCGGTGCTGCCGCTGGCAACAATGATGATGTGAAAGGCAGGTGCTGGATGAAAGGGGATAGAGCGTCCAGGTGTTTTGATTGTCAAAAATCACTGCTGCTGCCTGTTGACAAGGCTTAGAGAAAGAGATGGGAAAAAGTCACATTCTTCATTGCATAACTTAAAAGTTCGTAAGGTTTTCACCAAAATATAACTACACAAACCCCAAAAGAGACCTTTAAAACGAAGGGTACTAAAGCAACAAGAAAACAATCCAACTACCTCAACTTGGGAACAAATTTAAACAGTCAAGCATAGCCAATTTGACATAATGAAATATTGAAGATATGTATACAACACTGCAGTTGATTAAGAGAACAAAGAGCTCAGTACTCCCACTTCTTTAGCTCCATACCATCCGGAGGACTTCCTTCCACCTTCTTTACACCAACTTCTTTCCAGTTTGTTGAAAGAACAGTCCCATTTGATTCCACCTGCAAAGCACACATCAAATAGATCATTCAAGCCCTGTATTCCGACCACTATTTTATCCTGAAGACTATAGTTATGCATAGCAAACTCCTTGAGTAAAAATATCTTACGAAGGATTTCTGCATGGCCCTTCTTGCATCCTCATCTGCATCTTGATAAATGTCCCGGAAAAATTTGTTCAATGCCGCATCACCATCCAGCTGTTCATCTTTCTCCTGAAAACCGGCCACAAAAGGTTGTGTGTTAATGGTGATTGTATTCCACAAAGGAAACAAATAAATTAAGATGTTTCATGTACCTCTTTCTTTACTTGGGCTTCAATTTTATCCCAATCCCTTTTTGGTTTGGAGGATGGGTACGCTGGTCTCTCATTTGCAGTAACTATAACACAAGAATTCGATATGATCACAAGTCCATAAAGGATACTCACAGTTTAATTGCTACTAATAAAGATAACATAATAAGGAGATCGACTTACCAGAAGATACATTAACCCTTTGGGGAACAGCAGCTTCCCTGCTATATTCAAGGGATGTCCAATGAATTGGTTCAGCTTTTGCTAGCCGAATTTCAATTTTAGTAGACAAAACATCATGTCTGCACCTGTCGGGTATTATCTGTTCAAATAAAGGCAATTGCCACAGAAAAATTAGCATAGCAAAAGATTGAATAAAAACCTTGCGCTTGTCAATGCATGCCAACCTTATGCACCATACTAATCTTACTCTTAACCAGAATCTATTAATTTCATGTATACCTTTCCAAATAAGCGAGGTTGGAAATGATAAGCATCTTTACCGGGAGCATTAATGGCTACACTTAGCTGCATGGCAACAAAGAAAGATGGCATATCTTTAGCCTATATACTAATGAAAAACTCAATGCTACTCATTGAGCAAAGGTCAGAGACGTGAAAGGCAAAAATGAAGACAGGTGAATTATTATAACTTACAATTTGTTCACCATAATCAACTTTAACACATTCACGAGGTATTCCCTTAGCAAAAATTGTGACAACAACTTCCTCTGGCTTCTGGTAAAATTCATGCCTGTGCAATAATTTAGACAGAATTAGCTGCAAATGATCCAATATAAAAAGCATTGATATTACAAAAGGTTCACATAGGCACAAACCTATAAGAAGGTTTGGCCGATGCTGCCACAGTCACAGGTTCAGGCAGACCCTTGTCGGACAAAACTTCTTTCACAGGTACAACATTTGTTGTCACCTTTTCCGATGCCTGCATTGGTAATTCACCAGTTTCCTCTAAACAAATACACAAAATCATTAGTAACATAATGCATGTTATCAGTACAATAACAGGATATCTTTACTTATAAAGCAATTCTTTCAGACAAATTCATTGCACTAAAGAGCAATTCTTTATGACTATAAACCTGCAATACGCTCTTCGCATTCTTTAATCAACTTGGGAAATCTTGAGTCTCCTGGTGCCAAAGCAGCGCCATCCTCCAATGCAGCCTTGGCAGTTTGATACTCCTCAAGCTTCATACACGCATTACTGCATACATATTTTTACATATTATAAGCTTCGGAATCACTACCTAGAATCAATTATTAGAACTTTTTTCCTATAATAATCTTCAGGAAAACAACTCTACGAATTCCTTTAGTAATCATACAGTAGATTCTACAGCAGAACGCACCGAAGTATGCCATGGGCAAGCCAAAATTATGAAATTAATGGGGGGAAATAAAAGTGGGCAAGGGAAAATCAACTAACGCTTTGCGCAAGTAGGCTTTAGACATGGAAGGGTCCAACTCGATTGCTTTGTTTGCATCCGCCACAGCCTCTGCGATAGAAAGAATTGCAAAGCAACAAAAAGATTAACAACTAATCTTTAAAAAAGCATATATAAATTGAGGTAAATTGGGTAAATAAGGGAGGTACCAGGAAGATTATTGAGTTTGATGTTGGCTTGAGCGCGGTCGGCGTAGAGCTCGGCCTGTTTAGGGTTTTGTTCAATGGCTTGCGAGTACAGATCGAGGGCGAGTTCGAAGTGGTCATCGATGAATGCTTCTTTGGCCTTGGTTTCCAGAGCAGACGCCATTAGAAGTTCCCTGGGAGAACAAACACAATTGAGAGGTGGATTTGGATTTCCAGAGAATTGAAGAAGAATACGATTTACCCAATAATAACAGATTAAATGGTATCCGATTTTTATTTTTTTTCATCGACTACTCGTATTTCTAATTATAATTAAATTACGCGAATTGACAGTATTACCCTCGTAGCTTTAGGGTTTTTTTTAAAAATCAAATAATTTTTTAATTATACGCGCGATTATATTTATTTAGATTTTTTAATTATACGCGAATTGACAGATTAAATGGTATCCGATTTTTATTTTTTTTCATCGACTATTCGTATTTCTAATTATAATTAAATTACGCGAATTGACAGTATTACCCTCGTAGCTTTAGGGTTTTTTTAAAAAATCAAATAATTTTTTAATTATACGCGCGATTATATTTATTTAGATTTTTTTATTCAATTAATAACGCGCACCGTAAATTTAATTGTTTAATCTAGATCCTTAGAGGATAATAAATAATATTCTTTTTTTATCATTAACACAAAGATAAAAGACAAAATAAGAATTAATGATTTATTACAATATATACATTCAAATGTGTTTAAATATATATGTACCAATGCGTTTGAACATCTACGAATAATAATAATTTTTTTAATTATCGAGGTAGTTTGATCTATTGTCTTAGTATCCAGGGATAAGCTTAAACATGTGCAAAAAAAAAGTAGTAATTAATATGTGTATATTCCATGCTTGCATGCCCTGTAAAGTTCATCAAGCAATAAAAAGAAAAGGTATGATTGTTGGTATCCAATGTGAATACTTTATAATACGGTATGTATTTTTTTATAATTAAATATTTAATTTATAATTACTCGAACAAAGCGACCTTAGTAATTACTTTAGTAGTTAAAAGGATGATTTTTAACCTTAGATATATCAAGTTCAAGCACTAATTACTATTGAATTTTTGAACGATCATTATCAAATAGTTGAGAGCTTTTAAAACAGATACTGTCAGCACTAAAGCTAATTGCTCCCTGAACCAACAACGAATCTATTATTATCTCATAAACAAAGAAAGCTCCTGCCTTGAATAAGCAGCAATTCGAATTTGCAAAGAATTACTTTCCATGCAACTGATGTTTGTTCTTTTGGAAGAAACATTTTCGAGTCATTTTGCAACTCCAACTCTTTCAAAGAATGTATATATACATTCACAGTCCTGTAATAAAAATGGGTCTTCAACACCACTTGCAGTTTAACAACACCCTCGTGTCTCTATGCCAAATTCTTTGGAGTGGACAAAGCACGCCACTTCTTCGACGAAATGCCGCAAAAAAGACTCTTGGACTGGGATGCTAATATGATGCTCGAATTTGCACCCCTAGATATACTCATGTTTGTCTCACCATGTATAGTAGATCTGTCCAACTAGCATTACTAGGTGAGACGAAAGTAGAACAATCAAGGGCTGATGTACATAGTTTTATTGGAAATCGTTGCACACTCGTTTACATAGTTTTAGTAAAAATCGTTGCACACTCATTAACATAGTTTTAGTGGAAATCGTTGCACACTCATTATTTTAAGAAAAATATTAAATTTAACAATCTTACTGATTAAAAATATGAAAGGACTGAAAATATGGTTTGTGTTAGGGTAAGCAAGAGCAAGAAAACCGCCGCAACAAATGATATGAATGACCAAGGAGTATTGAAATAATCTTTCCTCAGTGTCGCCATCCATCTGTTCAATCTTATCTCGCAATGCTTGTTCACCCTACAAAATATCTCAGCATAGTACAAGTCCCGTGACATGTAAATGGATTCTCGGAGCTTGTTAAACATTTGGGAAACTACTTCATCATCTCCCAACCAGTTGTCAAGAACTCCACTCTTGCAGAGTAGCTGCACATCCTGGCCCGTGTTGATGAGGTTATCCATGAAAACCACGTAATCGACAAAATAAGTCGGTTTCTCAACGGGGAAGAATTGTTCGAAGGCCATGAAATTGCGTAATCGGCGCTCCGTTGAGTCATCGACTTGTAAAATTGGAATCCTCAGTTGTTTGGCATCTGGTGTAAACTTTATACCACTGGTGCCAAAGAAACTGATTCCCGAGTCTTCCAACTCCGTTGCACTACGTATGAACTTCCACGAGCGTTGGGAATTCGGCTCTGCTACTGCTTCTGCTTGTGCTTTAGAAACCCGGTGTTGTTCTATTCCTTGAGCCGAGGGAAGGTAAGTACTGTGCACTATGTCTAGCAGATGGATAAAATCTCTCTCGGGTAAGCGACGGTGAGACAACTCAAAGAAATTAAGAGTCAACTTAGCGAATTGGTTGATTTCTCCGGGTTCTGGCACTATCATTTGGTACAACTTGAAGAGCACAGAGAAAGGAAGCTGATTTTCAAGCAGTAACAAATCATTGCGAATGTCGGCTTGAATTCGCCCCACCTTAAAAATACCCCCTGGATAAACCTTTCGAATCAGCTGAACAATGAAACATCCATCGAAGATCATCACTTGCACAAATTTCTGAGATGGTAAGTCAAGAGGTTCTTCATAGCATTTGCGGGCTTCATTTTCAAACGGTGTCATTTCGCTTTCAAATTCCACCATGCCACGGTTGGTTTCTTCAGCAACCTCCCAAAAGCAACGTTCTTTAATGACTTCCATCGGGGCCAAGTGTGGCTTTCCACGATGGTAAGGACCAAATTGAAATCACATTTGGTTCATAGGCTTTTTTGTTTACTTGACGTAGTCGATGAGGCACTCTATGCATACAACATGTCTCCTAAAGCCATCAGTTGCACAAAAGCATCAATAAGTAATTTCTTAATTTATAAAGAAAAATAATAATAAGTTAATTCGTGATTTATGACGTATGCTTTTTCAAATACCTTGAACATGCTAAGAGCTCGAGATGTTTTAGTCTTTCCCCTGGATGAACTTATAGGCTGCACCACAGGCGGAATTGCAGGTTCTTCCGTAGCAACTGACGCAGGTGCAGAATCTTCCGTAGCCACTGGCGCAGGTGCTGACGGTGGCACTTCTACAGATATGGTAATTCTTTCGTCTGAAGCCATGTCCTGCACAAAAAGTTAATCTAAATCACAGTCCGTAATTTATTTTAAAATTATGAATATTATTTTAATTATGTATTATAATTTATTAAATAGAATAGATAGATTATTCAACGTACTGTTTTAAAAGTTAATGGTAAAAAATTGTATGTAGAAACCAATGCATAAAATTTATGCTAGAGGATGAACCTATAAATTTTAAGGGAGAACAAATTTATGCAATTTTAAGAGAGTAAAAATAATTTTTTAATAAAAAATATATAAAATTTTTAAATTTTTAAATTTTTAGAAGAAATAATCGTTTTCTATCCACATCTCGATCCTTTCTGAGTAATGTATGAATTATATATTGTGATAAAACCTTTTCCCTGTGCAAAAGCATGCATCGGATACTCTTACACTGCTATTACGAACTATTAAACATATTGATAGTTATCAATGATCAATGATTACTAACAATCATTTGATATTGAACACTCACATCTCTAACATTTAAGGTGTTGGAATTCAAGACCTTATTGAGCAATAACAATTCTTTT
This sequence comes from Hibiscus syriacus, assembly GCF_006381635.1. Lineage (NCBI taxonomy): Eukaryota > Viridiplantae > Streptophyta > Magnoliopsida > Malvales > Malvaceae > Hibiscus > Hibiscus syriacus. Next base: position 3,851,194 of record NW_024062606.1, read on the forward strand.
ACAACTGAGATCATTTGATTTGTATTATTTTTAAAATGATTAATATTATTTTAGTGATATATTATTATTTATTATATAAAATAAATAAATTATTCAAGTACCGTTTTAAAAGTTAATGAAAAAAATTGTAACATTTTGAAGGAATTATATAGAGTTAATGGCATCATACCTCCTTCAATTATGACTCTAATTCTAAATTAGTCCCTAAATTTGAGGATGAAATTGAAAGATTCAAAATTTAAGGACAAATTTAGAATGAGAGTAATAGTTTGGGGATGATATAATAGTTATTGTTTGGGGACAAAATTAGAATGATAATCAAAAGTTTAAGGACTAATTTAAAAGTTTAAGGATCAATTTGAAATAAAGTTCATAGTTTGGGGACATATGTTGCAATTGACTCAATTATATACTGTGATAAAATGATTCTCTATTAAATAAATTATTCTTTTAGTTTCTAAAATTATGAAGTTTTTAGTTGATAAAATGATTAAATTGCCCCTTAACGCTCAAATAATTTTACATTTAAATCTTAACTCTAATAGAAATTTCTTGACTTTGCCCCCTCACGGTGTACGAGGAGTTTATGCGTTATATATAAAATTATTTAATTTTAGAGTATATAAATGGTCCTCCGATTATAGGGTATTGTTTTATTAAATTCCTCTACTATTAAAAGTTATAAAATTGTCATCCAACTATGGAATGTTATTTTTTAAAGTCCCTCGATTATTAAAAGTTACAAAATGATCACCAAACTATTCATTGTGTTCTAAACTCGTCTTTTTCCGTTAAAAAATTAACAATTGTTTAAGTTAAACGTTAACATGATGACTGAGATATGATAATCGCTTGAGATTCTGAGATCATATTTTATTATATCACAGTCAACATGTTAACGTTCAACTCAGGATACAGTCTATATTTTTAACGGAAAAAACGAGTTCAGAACATAATGAATAGTCGGGTGATCATTTTGTAACTTTTAATAGTTGATGGACTCAACAAAGCAACATTTTATAATTAGAGGATCATTTTGTAACTTCTAATAATCGAGGGACATAAAAAAGCAGTATTCTATAGTCAGATGACTATTTATGTACTTTACCCTTAATTTTATGTCAATATATACAGACTACAATAAGAAAATTAAGAAATAAAAAATGCAAAGAAATTAAAGTTAGGAAAAATAAACCTTACCTCGTAACAAATGACAGAAAATCTGAGATTTGTGAAATGAGAAAGATGAGGGTGAAGAATGAAGAAAGGTGAACAAAATTGTGGAAATACATTGGAATATATAAAGGTGGAGGGAGCTACTGGGGAAGCAGTGGCGGAAGGAAAGATAGATTAGTGGGGACATGACCCCCCAAAAATTATAAAATTACAATGTAGACCTTTAAAATTTTCAAAAATTTAATTTGGCCCCTCCAAAATTTTTAAAAATCAGATTAAACTTTAAATTTTTTGAATTTTCTTGATTAAACCCTCTCCCATTATTTTTAAAAAATCTCATTAAGTCTCTCAAATTTTCAAAAGTTTTAGTTAGACCTTAATTTTTTGGGGGAAAATGTAAACTAAAACCTTCAAAAAATTTAAAAATTTTAATTTAACCTCTGAAAGTTTTAAAATTTTACGTTGGGCCCCCAAATTTTATCTCAAAGTTTTTCCACTGTGGGAAAGTCTAAGAGACGACAGGCTAATTTAACACTAAGGAAATGCGCAACCTAAAATGTTAAAAAAAGCGTAACATTTTAGGTTTCGCAAAACCTAAAATGTTAAATTTTGCTTAACATTTTTGGTTGCATACATTTTTTATAACATTTTTTTGTTTTAGTGGTTGAATTTAAAATATTAAAAAATTAATATTTTAAATTTCGCATAACGTAAAATATTATATTTTTTTAATATTTTAGGTTGTGTCTTTCCTCACCTTAAAATAAGGCTGTGGAGCAGGGGTGGATGCACTTGGACCCTAAGTAAAATAGAAAAACTCACATTGGGCTTAGGGATAATCATGCTCGAATTGATGACTTCCACCACGCCAAGGTGACACTCTACCGTTGAGTTATATCCCTTCCCTGCCCCAATCAAGAAATAGAACTGACTAATCTTAAGTCAAAGGATCGAGAAACTCAACAACACCACTATTCTTGAATAACTTGGAGCCACGCTTTCCTTTCGCACTATTACGAATATGAAAATAATGGAAAAAGTTGGATTCAATTGTCAACTACTCCTATCGGAAATAGGATTGACTACGGATTCTAGCCATATACACATGGTTTCATAAAACCTTATGATTCTCCCGATCTAAATCAAGCAGGTTTTACATGAAGAAGGTTTGCCTTAGCATGTTCTATTCGATACGAGTAGGAGAAGGGGTATTCTTAAAAAAATAGAGAAATTAGAACCAAGTCAAGATGATACGGGTTAAGGGGAAAAAATTACATATCCATTATTTTTAAATAAAGAAAATTAAAATTTTGGACTCATTCTTAAATGGGTAAACTACAGAGTTTGTCACTTTTGTTTCAATTTTATAAACGTATGGTCATTTGATCTAAAAAAGTTAATACATGGTGGTCACTTTTGTTTCATTTTAATTAAGATGTGGTCACTTGGACTTTAACCTCAATTAGTTTGATGACATGACACATTAGTATAAGGGTTTAATTTTTATTTTAACCCCTAAACTTTAGATAAAATATTATTAGGGACCATTTTATAAATTCAAAGTAATTTAGGGGTAAAGTTCTAATTTACCCTTTTTATATGTTTTCTTCTGTCAAACCCATCTTCTTCCCTCTTATCTGCATATCCCACGGATCACCCAGTCGGATCCATCTAGTGTCTGTTCAGGCTCCATAAGTGAACCATCAAAACTATTGTGCTCATCAAGTTTACCCTTCTTAAATGTCTGGATCGATGATAAACGAAGCCATCAAGTTTGAAAAATGAAGCCATCAAGTTTGAAAAACGAAGCCATCAAGTTTGAAAAATGAAGCCATCAAGAATATTGCACTCAATATTCTTTGAATCTTAAAGCTCAAAATAGAATTGGAATATAAACAACTTTGTCGATGGTGAATGATAGGAGATATTAGTTATGTCGGCAAACGTTTGAGGTCGGCAATTGTGAGTATCTAATCCCGAGTCTTTTCATGCATGGATTTCAATTCTAATTTTACTATATTTCAATTCAATTTTGGTAGGTTATGAGTTTAATATTTAAATTATCAGATTGATAAGTATATTCAGTGTAAATTTTTAATTTTTAAACAATACCTAACATTTTTTTTTAGTATCGCATCCTTAAAAATTTAGCGTATTTAGTACCTAAACTATCAATTTTGATCATTTTAGTACCTAAACTTTCAAAAAAATCAAAAACTTAAAGTTAATTTGAACGGGTACTAAAATGAAACAAAAACTAAACTTAAGTACTAAAACGAACCAAAACTGATAGTTTAGGTAGACGAAGGACGTACGCAGGCTTCTATGTTAGAGGGTAAACTTGAACTTTTAAAATTTCAGAGGGCGAACTTGAATTTTAAGGGGGCGAAAATAGATTTTCAATAGAAAATACATAAAAATCTAAAATATATAGTGATTTTAAAATTTCAGGGGACAATTGCCCCACTCACCCCGAGTCCATCCCTGAATAGACACATAATTTACCCTTTAATTTTTTTAAATACAGGTAGATTTAAATTACATCTTTCATTTTTATACTTATTTTTAGTCATTACAGTCTAAAATTTTTATTTTACTCATTAAATTTTTTATTATTCTTATTTTAATTAATCGAGTATTAAATCATAAATAAAATTGTGACATGTCTATCACACATGATAATGTAGACTACTTTTTATTGACAGGAATCCATGTGTATCCATGTCATTTTATATTTTACTTCTTTTTTATCTTCTTCCTCCGTATATGAAAATTTTCAAGTTTCATGCATGTGTCACAACGACGCTACAATTACAATTTTCGGTATCTTATTCAATTATTCAAGATACGATAAACTCACCTCGTTGTCTCATTTTCACTATATTAGTTTAGATTTTATCTGAATCACTTTAAAACTCATAAAACTCATAAAACCCAAACCATGAAACCAATATAATCTCTAATATTCATCTTTCGATCAACATGGAATTT